>NC_141824.1:4709802-4937302 GCF_982586985.1 Callionymus lyra
TAAACCCTTTTTTTTATTATTTAATCAATTAAACTAAAATAAAAGACTCTCGTCGAAGCAAAAACATGTGAATTAAAAAATCTGATCTCAATATTTTTTTATCCAGGAGCCATTTTTGGTTGATTTTGACCTGATTATTTTCGGTTGGATGCGTCAATAAAGTGGTTGTTCGTCCAGCACGACTGAAGAAATGATGTCAGGGTCGACTGAAGAACGTTCCTCTGGACGTGAACAGGAAGCGACGCGGGTTTATTTTGGTCCACGAACGTCGTGACTAATCCTGGTTTTTATAGACGCTCGTCAAACAGTGAATCATAAAGTGATAAATATGAAGAGGCCTTCAGACGAGTCCGTGGATCCGACACAGAACGAGTGAAACATGTGAGAGTGATGCTCAATATGAGTCCATTATTCTGGAAACTTATCTTTTCTCAAAGTCCCTCTTGAAAATATGAAGTCGAGTCGGGTTTTTGGTGAATTAACAAGAAGTATCGTCTCGCCTGCAGTTCATACTAAACTCTGCAGCCAGGATTCTGAGGCGCTCTAGTAGAAGAACTCACATTTCTCCTTCAAACTCTTCACTGGCTGCTCTAGTAGAAGAACTCACATTTCTCCTTCAAACTCTTCACTGGCTGCTCTAGTAGAAGAACTCACATTTCTCCTTCAAACTCTTCACTGGCTGCTCTAGTAGAAGAACTCACATTTCTCCTTCAAACTCTTCACTGGCTGCTCTAGTAGAAGAACTCACATTTCTCCTTCAAACTCTTCACTGGCTGCTCTAGTAGAAGAACTCACATTTCTCCTTCAAACTCTTCACTGGCTGCTCTAGTAGAAGAACTCACATTTCTCCTTCAAACTCTTCACTGGCTGCCAGTTTCTTTCATGCCAATACTGACTTACTTTCCTAACATGATGTTTGTACCTGCAGGTCCAGAGACCAGAGTCGACCGTGGTGACATGGAGCGAGTCCAGGATGAAGGGTTCCAAGTGTGCATCAGCAGCGGAGCCGAGATCCAGTCGTAACTCTGGGTGAGTGTTGGATTCTCTTCACCAGAGTCACTTGTTTCTAGTCGTACAACTTAAGGAAAGACACGTTGAGATGCAGGAACTTGTTTTCTTTTTCTTGTTTTACTTCTTGCTTATTTGAGTTGAGTCTATTGATTAGTGATGTGTTGGTGAAGCTTCATGAAACAGTGTCATGTTGTTCAGAGGTCAGTAGTAAGTAAGTAAGTAAGTCATTTTTATTTGTATAGCGCTTTTCCAGACCAGGGTCACGAAGCGCTTAAACAATCAAAACAATATTCAATAAAGTATATACTTTAAAGATCAAGATAAAACTGAGAACACAACAGGAGTTCCAGAAAATCGAGGAAAAGCCTGAACAAATAGAAACGTCTTCAGATGTTTCTTGAAGGAGTCAGTAGATCATCAAACACAGATGTTTCTTGAAGGAGTCAGTAGATCATCAAACACAGATGTTTCTTGAAGGAGTCAGTAGATCATCAAACACAGATGTTTCTTGAAGGAGTCAGTAGATCATCAAACACAGATGTTTCTTGAAGGAGTCAGTAGATCATCAAACATAGATGTTTCTTGAAGGAGTCAGTAGATCATCAAACACAGATGTTTCTTGAAGGAGTCAGTAGATCATCAAACACAGATGTTTCTTGAAGGAGTCAGTAGATCATCAAACACATGTTTCTTGAAGGAGTCAGTAGATCATCAAACACAGATGTTTCTTGAAGGAGTCAGTAGATCATCAAACACAGATGTTTCTTGAAGGAGTCAGTAGATCATCAAACACAGATGTTTCTTGAAGGAGTCAGTAGATCATCAAACACAGATGTTTCTTGAAGGAGTCAGTAGATCATCAAACACAGATGTTTCTTGAAGGAGTCAGTAGATCATCAAACACAGAGATGGTTCCAAAGCTTAGGAGCAACAGTCTGGAAGGATTTCTCTCCTCTGGTCCGGAAGTTCAAGAACCATCAGTAGATTCTGATCCACAGACCTCAGAGCCCGAGCTGGGGTGTAAGTCTGGATCAGATCACTGATGGAAGGTCTGACCATGAATAGATCTGAAAGTAAGAACCAGAATTTTAAAATGATCCTGAAAGAAACTGGCAGTCAGTGAAGAGTTTGAAGGAGAAATGTGAGTTCTTCTACTAGAGCAGCTCAGAATTCTGGCTGCAGAGTTTTGAATCAACTGCAGGCGAGAAGATCCTTCTTGTTAAGACATGAAAATAAACTGTTACAATAGTCCAGACGAGAAGAAACAAACGCATGGATTATAAGATCCAGATCATGTTCCGACAACATTTTCCTAAGTTTAGAGATTTTTCTCAGTTGAAGGAAACAGTTTCTGGTCAGTAGGCGCCATCCGTTTATGAATATATTATATATTATATTTTCAGAACATCAGGTTTTATTTAACATTTACAATGTTAAAAATTGTTTCCTTTTTTAATAATTGAATTCAATAATTAAAAAAGAAATAATAGCTAAATTATTGTGTGCTTCTCAAAATATTGAATTTAGATTTTTTTTTCTTTCATTTCATTAAATAAATATGAATAGAAAATAAATGTGAAATATATCATAACTTTAAAATTCAATATAAATAAATACAAAAGTTTGAATTTGATTTAAATGTTGAATTCAAAAGACTACGATCTAAAAAATATTGACTTCAGAGAAGCTATTTTTTGAACTTTTGAAATGAGAAAATCCAAGTCTATGTGTAAATGAAAATATTTTGTTTTTAAAAATGTTTTTTTTTAATTCAAATATTTAAAAAAACAAATTAAATATTTCAATATACAAATGATTTAAAAAAAATGAATAAAGGTCAATTTAACCTTTTAATAAAGAAATTATTGAATTGTTTAAAAATGAATTCAATGCTTAAATTCACCGTTTGAAATATTAAATTCATTCAATTTTCTAACAGAGATGTTTGGAAATAGTTTTCATTCATTTTTTCAATCTATTTGAGTAACGAGTTGAAATCTATCGGTGACTCGATCCAAACTCCTCTTTCACGGCGGCTTTAATGGAGCAGACGAACTAATGACTGC
Organism: Callionymus lyra; assembly: GCF_982586985.1. Taxonomy (NCBI): domain Eukaryota; kingdom Metazoa; phylum Chordata; class Actinopteri; order Syngnathiformes; family Callionymidae; genus Callionymus; species Callionymus lyra. The sequence continues at coordinate 4,712,880 of NC_141824.1, forward strand.
ATTTACTGCTGAACGAGGAGGACAAACAGAGCCGGGGGTCGTCCTCAATCCACAGTTAGGGACCGTCTGACGGAAGCTGGAGTTAACATTTCAAATCTAATATTGTCAAATTATTCTTATCAGTAAATTAATTTAAATAATGCTTATTAAAATATCTGTTCATAAAAATATCCTAACTTTAAAGGGTTGAATTTGTTTTTATTGAACTTAATTATTTGAGAAATTATAATATATGTATTTTTTAAATTACATTATTTTTCACTCATTCAGTTTTGATACTTTAATTTCATTTATTCATTCATTTTCTACCGCTTTATCCCTTGTGGGGGTCGTGGGGGAGACTGGAGTCTATCCCAGTGTCATAGGGCCAGAGGCAGGGGACACCCTGGACAGGACGCCAGTCTGTCTCAGGACACACAAAGACACACAACCATTCACACACACACTCATACCTACGGACAATTTCACCAAGTTCTCAATAAACCTCTGTATGTTTTTGGACTGTGGGAGGAAACCGGAGTGCCCGGAGTAAACCCACACAACACGGGGAGAACATACAAACTCCACCACGTATTTTTTAATTCGTAAATCTTTGGCTTTTAACCAAACACACTTTCCTATTTCTTCTTGTTATTATTATATCCATATTTTCTCGTTGTTTTATGCATTTTTAATCGTTCTTATCGTGTTTTATTGTTGCTCGTGTGTATTTCATTGTGTGTTTTTCTCACTTTTGTGTGGTTTTTAAGTCAATCAATTGGCTGTGAGAAGCTACATGTATCAGTATCGGTTTAAACCTCTCTCATCTTTATTTTGTATGATTTATGACGATAACAATATGTATAAAAACAATATCAATTAAAATATTGCAGTTACACTTTTCTGACACACGGGGTCGCCAGAAACAACGTATTTTAATTACTGATTCTGGCTTTAAGGATTCTTTTTGTATGACAGTCACAACACAGTCCCGGAATGTCAGTTTTTAGCATTTTAATCTTGTTTTATGTGTTATTCCAACACGTCCTCACACCCAAGTCGTCCACCGTGTGACGGGCGTGAGGACGTGTTGGTCGATTCCTTTGATGAACGTGTTCTTAACTTGATAATCAAAGATGGACGCTCGTGTCTGCAGGTAATGCCGAGCCTAGTAACCAATCCTGGAGATGCCGAAGAGAAGAGATATTCTCGCCATCGTGTTGATCGTGTTACCCTGGACTCTGCTCATCACCGTGTGGCACCAAAGTGCGATCGCGCCGCTGCTCGCCATCCGCAAGGGTACGTCTCTCACACACACGTGCATGCTTAGGGCACTTCTGAGGACTTCTGCATGTGTGTAGCTGTGTAATGGTTTAGAGTTTAGATGAAGCTTCAACTAGAACCTTTATATTTATTTTTATTAAAGATCAACTACTGATCAACTCTGGTGTCATGTAGTAAACGTTCTTCAAGACACAGTAAGTTCCTCATCATGACCATGTTTTACACTTTATTACTTTATAAAGTTGCTCTGAAATCTGGACGAACGAGAGGTTACGAGAGTCCATTATGATGTAATAATGGCTTCACTCCGCCTCCAGCTGTAATCACGCTTTGTTTATACAACGAGTCCCTTGGAGGTGGAGACTTGAGGGATCGATGACGCAAAAGTCCATACTTGGCCAATCACAGCAGAGTGGGTGTGGTTATGGTTGACAAGATTTCATCTCCAGAAAAACAAAGTGTTTTCAGTGGGCGGAGCTTAAGATCATTTTCTACAAACACACACTGATACAATAGAGTCACATATCACAACAACACACACACACTGATGATACAATAGAGTCACACATCATAACAACACACACACACTGATGATACAATAGAGTCACACATCACAACAACACACACACTGATGATACAATAGAGTCACACATCACAACAACACACAGACACTGATGATACAATAGTCACACATCACAACAACACACACACACAGACACACACACACTGATGATACAATAGCGTCACATATCACAACAACACACACACACTGATGATACAATAGAGTCACACATCACAACAACACACACACACTGATGATACAATAGTCACACATCACAACAACACACACACACAGACACACACACACTGATGATACAATAGCGTCACACATCACAACAACACACACACACTGATGATACAATAGAGTCACACATCACAACAACACACACACACTGATGATACAATAGTCACACATCACAACAACACACACACACTGATGATACAATAGAGTCACACATCACAACAACACACACACACTGATGATACAATAGAGTCACACATCACAACAACACACACACACTGATGATACAATAGAGTCACACATCACAACAACACACACACACAGATGATACAATAGAGTCACACATCACAACAACACAAACACACACTGATGACACTATAGAGTCACACATCACAACAACACAAACACACACACTTTCAGTTTCATAAAGAATCAAATATTCATGTATATGTTTCTGGTCGAGATAAAATGAACAAAACAAGTTCAATTCTGCGGAAATAATCCTCAGTTTCTACTGAACAACAGCTTCCTCGGCCGGTTAATGATGTCTCGAGAGACTTCCTGTGGTTCTCCCGACACAAATGTCATCCCATCTCCAGGGTAAACAAACAAGATTGACAGCTCATCAATAATCTGTCGCCGCAAACGGCTCCGTCGATAAACTGTCTGATCGATTGAATGATTGGTCAAAGAAACTGAAGATAAAAGTTAATAAAAGTCTAACTGTTCAAGGTCATTTGAATATTTACCCAAATAAATGAATAAACAATATCAATGAACATAAACATTATTTATTCATATGTTTTTCTTAATAATATGACCTTTGGTTTCTTCGTTGATCATTGTTTTATTTGTACAAGATATAAAAGTGTGTGTTGTTGATCTCTAAGAAGGTCATCTCCATCTTACATGTCCTTCTTAGTGAAAGAACTTCTTAAGCTACAAGACTTTTGGAAACACTTTCTTCTTTCAATCTTTTTCTTCTTAAACAATCAAAGTCTTTCCCTTTTGTAAGAATTTTTTTGCCCCTTTTTGTGTAAAAAACATTGAGCGGTGTATGGTTACACACCTGCTCTCTACTCTGACCAACATCTGGGCTCTCAAGGCCCTCAGCGTCCTGCCAGCACAGAAATGAAGGATGTTTTGCGCTTGTACAGGAAAATAACAACATTGTTTCACAACAACAGACGAACAAAAACGGTAACGTAGGCGACAAATCTGTTGTAAAGTTAAAGTTAAACCGAATTCTATCAAAAGTGTAGTTATGACATTATAAAAACAAAGATGAATATGCTGTTCTGTGAAATATTGCATTTAAAATACATTTAATCTTGAATCCCTGTTATTATTTATTAAGTTTCTTATGGGTTTATATTAATATGGTATTATTTTATTATTTTGTTGGTTTATTATTTTATTACTGTATTTCTATTTTACTTTATTATTGTATTATTGTATTAATTAATTATTTTACTAGTTTATTTTTATTTTATTTTATTAATGTATTATTTTATTATTTTATTACGATATATTTTATTTTATTTAATTGATGTATAATTGTATTTATTTATTTCTGTACCTCTATTTTATTTTATTAATGTATTATTGTATTATTTTATTATTTTATTACTGTATTTCTATTTTATTTAATTATTGTATTATTGTATTAATTAATTATTTTACTAGTTTATTTTTATTTTATTTTATTAATATATTATTTTATTATTTTATTACGGTATATTTTATTTTATTTAATTGATGTATAATTGTATTTATTTATTTCTGTACCTCTATTTTATTTTATTAATGTATTATTGTATTATTTTATTATTTTATTATTTTATTACTGTATTTATATTTTATAGTATAATATTTTTTACTGTGTTTTTATTTATTGATGTATTATTGTATTAATGTATTACTGTATATTGATTTTTATTTTATTATTTTATATTTTTACTACTGTATTTGTATTTTATTATTGTATTATTTTATTAATTTATTGTTTTTATATTTTATTACTGTATTTTATTTTATTGTATTATTTCATTATTGTATTCTTTTTTACATTTATTACTGTATTTCTTTCTTGAAATACAACTTGGTAAAGTTGAAGTTAACTTTACTTACTACTTTATACTTTGCATGAGTCTATGTGAGCGTAGATCTGCGTGAACACATGGTTTAAATGAGTTCACACAGATTGTAACAATGTAGGTTGAGGGCCTGAGAGAGCAGGTGGGCAACCAGACTGTTTTAAAACACATGCCCATCATTCAACGTCAGTTTTAATCCTAAACCGTCTCTTAATCATCAATTCAATCTGTTTTTTATTGAATCTTAAAAACTGACATTTATCTTCCTTGAGTTTGAAACAACGTGGAACGAGTTCAACACGTTTCTGACGCTTTAAAATCACCTTAAAACACTGATCATCAACTTTAACAAAGTCTCTGTGATTCTCGATATATCGTTGATCAAGAGTTAGGAGGATAAAAAACGCAGATGTTGCCTCTAGAGCACTTGCTGACCAGTGGATATTTTGCCGACTCAGCACAAATGAGTAAGTAAGTAAGTAAGTAAGTATTTTTAATTTATATAGCGCTTTTCGAGACCAGGGTCACAAAGCGCTTAATCAATCAAAACAATATTCAATAAAGTATATACTTTAAAGGTCAAGATAACACTGATAACAACACAGGAGTTCCAGAAAATCAAGGAAAAGCCTAAAACAACAAATAAAAACGTCTTAAGATGTTTCTTAAAAGAGTCAGTAGATCCATCAAGCGCAGAGAGAGAGAAGATCGTTCCAAAGATTAGGAGCAACAGTCTGAAAAGATTTCTCTCCTCTGGTCCTGAGCCGTGTGCGTGGAACCATCAGTAGATTCTGATCCACAGACCTCAGAGCCCGAGCTGGGGTGTAAGTCTGGATCAGATCACTGATGGAAGGTCTGACCATGAATAGATCTGAAAGTAAGAACCAGAATTTTAAAGTTGATCCTGAAAGTGTCTCAACCTTCTGGAAATCAAGCTTCATTAAGAACTTCTTAATCTCAACAGTAAATATTTAGATCTCGATCTCACTGTCGTGGTTTCTGCTGCTGATTGTTTTCATCTAAAGACGACGTTTTACACACGAATGTATAAACATCAGCGTCTGAGAGAAAAAGAACTCCGTTGAACATCAGGCGTCCCCAGCAAACTTAGAAATCATATGAAGAAAATAAATCTTTAAACTTAAATAAAACAGGTGAACTATAAAAGCACCGGGACAGCACGTACCTCTGCCAAGGAGGTCATTTCATGATCAATGTTTGAAGCTCACAGCAAAAGAGAAACATGAAGTATTCTCAGTGATGAAGTGACTAAACCTTCAAAAAAGTCCCTTGTCCAGAACCTGAGAACACCATCGAAATATATTCATTTTTAGAAGAAACTAAATACTTTCCAAATACAAGATATTGTTCTAGATTATTATTAGTTTTATTAATGTATTACTGTATTATCTTATTACTGTATTTCTATTTTATTTTATTATTGTATTATTTTATTACTGTATTTTTTATTTTATTATTGAATTATTGTATTGTTTTATTTTATTACTGTATTTCTATTTTATTGGATTGCTTTATTTCTATTTAATTTGATTATGTTATTGCTGTATTTCTATTTTATTGTTGGATTATTATATTATTTTATTACTGTAATTCTATTTTATTTTATTTTTGTATTATTTTATTATTTTATAACTTTATTTCTATTTTATTTTATTATTTTATTATTTTATTACTGTAATTCTATTTTATTTTATTTTTGGATTATTTATTATTTTATTACTTTATTTCTATTTTATTTTATTATTTTATTACTGTATTTCTATTTTATTTTATTTTTGTATTATTGTATTACTTTATTTCTATTTTATTTTATTATTTTATTACTGTATTTCTATTTTATTTTATTGTTGGATTATTGTATTCTTTTATTATTTTATTACTGTATTTCTATTTTATTATTTTATTATTTTAATATTGAATTATTGTATTATTGTATTGTTTTATTATTGCATTATTTTATTACTTTTTTTCAATTTTATTTTATTATTGTATTATTACATTATTTTATTGTGTTTATAAAATCCTTATTGCTCCAAAACGGGACAAATCAAAGAAAGAGAGAAAAACGTCCCAATAATTGAAACAAATTCTACGTCAACATTTTTATTGTCAAAATCCATCAGGATTCCATTTGCTTCACTGTCTCTCTGGACATCAAGTCACTTCTTCAGCAGATCCGAGAGTCTCTTGTGTGTTTGGTCTCACGCTGCTTTCACTCTTCGCAGCCTGTCACCACCTAGTAAAAGAGATCTTTATCATGCCAGAGCGGCTCGCAGTCCACCACCACCGGCTCTCAGGTACACCTCGAGTCACCTGAGACGCACCTGAGACGCACCTGCTCGCTCCGATGCTGACCTTCTCTCTGTCCCGGCAGATGACGGCGTGGACGGCAAGAGGGAGGGTCAGGCCCAGGACTCCAAGGAATACTGCGCCTCGGACAAGGACATCGTGGAGGTGGTGAGGACGGAGTACGTGTACACCAGACCGCCGCCCTGGTCCGACGTGCTGCCCACCATCCACATCATCACGCCCACCTACAGCCGCCCGGTGCAGAAGGCGGAGCTGACCCGCCTGGCCAACACCTTCCTGCACGTGCCCAACCTGCACTGGATCCTGGTGGAGGACTCGCAGCGTAGGACTCCCCTGGTGACGCGCCTCCTGCGGGACACGGGGCTGAACTACACCCACCTCAATGTGGAGACGCCCAGGAACTATAAGCTGAGGGGGGACACGCGGGACCCCAGGATCCCCAGGGGGACCATGCAGAGGAACCTGGCGCTGAGGTGGCTCCGGGAGACCTTCAACGCCAACAGCAGTCAGGCCGGGATCGTGTACTTCGCCGACGACGACAACACGTACAGTCTGGAGCTGTTCGAGGAGGTGAGTGTCGTTTTAATACGTGCATACCTCTGCCAAGCAGCTCATGTCACATGACTGACCTCAAGGTCATTGTGGAATCAACAACCGTGGTTCAGCGACGTAACCAGACCACGAGCCTAGATGTCGTACTAACCACTGGACAGTAAGGCTAGCTAGCAAGTGAGCGGTGGCAGCTCAAGGCCACACAGGATGTGTTGATGAAGCTTCATGAAACAGTGTCGTTATCTTCAGAGTCCACTAGATGGTAGTGATGTGTCGATGAAGCTTCATGAAACAGTGTAATTATCTTCAGAGTCCACTAGATGGTAGTGATGTGTTGATGAAGCTTCATGAAACAGTGTCATTATCTTCAGAGTCCACTAGATGGTAGTGATGTGTCGATGAAGCTTCATGAAACAGTGTCAATATCTTCAGAGTCCACTAGATGGTAGTGATGTGTTGATGAAGCTTCATGAAACAGTGTCATTATCTTCAGAGTCCACTAGATGGTAGTGATGTGTCGATGAAGCTTCATGAAACAGTGTCATTATCTTCAGAGTCCGCTAGATGGTAGTGATGTGTTGATGAAGCTTTATAAAACAGTGTCATTATCTTCAGAGTCCACTAGATGGTAGTGATGTGTTGATGGAGCTTCATGAAACAGTGTCATTATCTTCAGAGTCCACTAGATGGTAGTGATGTGTTGATGAAGCTTCATAAAACAGTGTCATTATCTTCAGAGTCCACTAGATGGTAGTGATGTGTTGATGAAGCTTCATGAAACAGTGTCATTATCTTCAGAGTCCACTAGATGGTAGTGATGTGTTGATGAAGCTTCATGAAACAGTGTCATTATCTTCAGAGTCCACTAGATGGTAGTGATGTGTTGATGGAGCTTCATGAAACAGTGTCATTATCTTCAGAGTCCACTAGATGGTAGTGATGTGTTGATGAAGCTTCATAAAACAGTGTCATTATCTTCAGAGTCCACTAGATGGTAGTGATGTGTTGATGAAGCTTCATGAAACAGTGTCATTATCTTCAGAGTCCACTAGATGGTAGTGATGTGTTGATGAAGCTTCATGAAACAGTGTCATTATCTTCAGAGTCCACTAGATGGTAGTGATGTGTCGATGAAGCTTCATGAAACAGTGTCATTATCTTCAGAGTCCACTAGATGGTAGTGATGTGTTGATGAAGCTTCATGAAACAGTGTCATTATCTTCAGAGTCCACTAGATGGTAGTGATGTGTTGATGAAGCTTCATAAAACAGTGTCATTATCTTCAGAGTCCACTAGATGGTAGTGATGTGTTGATGAAGCTTCATGAAACAGTGTCGTTATCTTCAGAGTCCACTAGATGGTAGTGATGTGTTGATGAAGCTTCATGAAACAGTGTCATTATCTTCAGAGTCCACTAGATGGTAGTGATGTGTTGATGAAGCTTCATGAAACAGTGTCATTATCTTCAGAGTCCACTAGATGGTAGTGATGTGTCGATGAAGCTTCATGAAACAGTGTCATTATCTTCAGAGTCCACTAGATGGTAGTGATGTGTTGATGAAGCTTTATAAAACAGTGTCATTATCTTCAGAGTCCACTAGATGGTAGTGATGTGTTGATGGAGCTTCATGAAACAGTGTCATTATCTTCAGAGTCCACTAGATGGTAGTGATGTGTTGATGAAGCTTCATAAAACAGTGTCATTATCTTCAGAGTCCACTAGATGGTAGTGATGTGTTGATGAAGCTTCATGAAACAGTGTCATTATCTTCAGAGTCCACTAGATGGTAGTGATGTGTTGATGAAGCTTCATGAAACAGTGTCATTATCTTCAGAGTCCACTAGATGGTAGTGATGTGTTGATGAAGCTTCATGAAACAGTGTCATTATCTTCAGAGTCCACTAGATGGTAGTGATGTGTTGATGAAGCTTCATGAAACAGTGTCATTATCTTCAGAGTCCACTAGATGGTAGTGATGTGTTGATGAAGCTTCATAAAACAGTGTCATTATCTTCAGAGTCCACTAGATGGTAGTGATGTGTTGATGAAGCTTCATGAAACAGTGTCGTTATCTTCAGAGTCCACTAGATGGTAGTGATGTGTTGATGAAGCTTCATGAAACAGTGTCATTATCTTCAGAGTCCACTAGATGGTAGTGATGTGTTGATGAAGCTTCATGAAACAGTGTCATTATCTTCAGAGTCCACTAGATGGTAGTGATGTGTTGATGGAGCTTCATGAAACAGTGTCATTATCTTCAGAGTCCACTAGATGGTAGGGATGTGTCGATGAAGCTTCAAGAAACAGTGTCATTATCTTCAGAGTCCACTAGATGGTAGTGATGTGTTGATGAAGCTTCATGAAACAGTGTCAATATCTTCAGAGTCCACTAGATGGTAGTGATGTGTCGATGAAGCTTCATGAAACAGTGTCAATATCTTCAGAGTCCACTAGATGGTAGTGATGTGTCGATGAAGCTTCAAGAAACAGTGTCATTATCTTCAGGATCCACTAGATGGTAGTGATGTGTTGATGAAGCTTCATGAAACAGTGTCAATATCTTCAGAGTCCACTAGATGGTAGTGATGTGTTGATGAAGCTTCATGAAACAGTGTCATTATCTTCAGAGTCCACTAGATGGTAGTGATGTGTTGATGAAGCTTCATGAAACAGTGTCATTATCTTCAGACTTTCTTGGAAACCACAGACTTCAATGAATTATTACTGTAGAAGAAGAAAATCTCCTTCGGGAGAAAAAGACACAAGGATTAAATTCATTTCGGTGCAGAAAACAAGATTCCTGATGCATTTCTACGGAAACATCTTTGATTGCGAGAGAACATCTTCACTGAAGCCCAGTGATCCAGGGATGGAGACTTTAGTGTCAGGTTTGACTGCGAGGCTCAGCGACGGTGTGTTAGGAAGACAAAGACTTGAGAAGATGATTTGTGTTGTCGTGATTAAAACACTCTTTGTGTCGACATCCGTCTCCTGGAACCCGACGTTGGCGTTTTCTCGCGGCTGTTGACGAGCGAGAAGAGAGAAGTCTGGTGTGTTACCTGAGTGGACACCAGCAGAAGCTCAGGTGGTTATTGACGGCTGCTGTCGTCACCTTCCTGTGGGAATCAATGAGCTCCGATCGCCTGACGATGAAACTCTGAGAGGAGAAGACATGGAGCAGATGTTCACCTTGTTCACAGGCAGTTGCTGTTTGGATTCTCTGTCGTCTGCTAGTGCTGCTGACCTTCAAACATCTGGGATTTCAAACTCACTTTGGAAACATTCGTCAGATGGAATCAAAGCTCTGAAGACACAGAGACATCAGTGAGGAACGTAGAAGCTCTGGTGAGGAACATAGAAGCTCTGGTGAGGAACATAGAAACTCTGGTGAGGAACATAGAAGCTCTACTGTGGAACATAGAAGCTCTGGTGAGGAACATAGAAGCTCTGGTGAGGAACATAGAAGCTCTGGTGAGGAACATAGAAGCTCTGGTGAGGAGCATAGAAGCTCTGGTGAGGAGCATAGAAGCTCTGGTGAGCAACATAGAAGCTCTAGTGAGGAACATAGAAGCTCTTGTGAGGGACATAGAAGCTCTTGTGAGGGACATAGAAGCTCTGGTGAGGAACATAGAAGCTCTGGTGAGGAACATAGAATCTCTGGTGAGGAACATAGAAGCTCTGGTGAGCAACATAGAAGCTCTAGTGAGGAACATAGAAGCTCTTGTGAGGGACATAGAAGCTCTTGTGAGGGACATAGAAGCTCTGGTGAGGAACATAGAAGCTCTGGTGAGGAACATAGAAGCTCTTGTGAGGGACATAGAAGCTCTGGTGAGGAACATAGAAGCTCTGGTGAGGAACATAGAAGCTCTAGTGAGGAACATAGAAGCTCTTGTGAGGGACATAGAAGCTCTGGTGAGGAACATAGAAGCTCTGGTGAGGAACATAGAAGCTCTGGTGAGGAACATAGAAGCTCTTGTGAGGGACATAGAAGCTCTGGTGAGGAACATAGAAGCTCTGGTGAGGAACATAGAAGCTCTTGTGAGGGACATAGAAGCTCTTGTGAGGGACATAGAAGCTCTGGTGAGGAACATAGAAGCTCTTGTGAGGGACATAGAAGCTCTGGTGAGGAGCATAGAAGCTCTGGTGAGGAACATATAAGCTCCGGTGAGGAACATAGAATCTCTAGTGAGGAACATAGAAGCTCTGGTGAGGAACATATAAGCTCTTGTGAGGGATATAGAAGCTCTGGTGAGGAACATAGAAGCTCTGGTGAGGAACATAGAAGCTCTGGTGAGGAACATAGAAGCTCTAGTGAGGAACATAAAAGCTCTTGTGAGGGACATAGAAGCTCTGGTGAGGAACATAGAAGCTCTGGTGAGGAACATATAAGCTCTGGTGAGGAACATAGAAACTCTGGTGAGGAACATAGAAGCTCTACTGTGGAACATAGAAGCTCTGGGGAGAAACATAGAATCTCTGGTGAGGAACATAGAAGCTCTGGTGAGGAACATAGAAGCTCTGGTGAGGAACATAGAAGCTCTGGTGAGGAACATAGAATCTCTGGTGAGGAACATAGAAGCTCTGGTGAGGAACATAGAAGCTCTGGTGAGGAACATAGAAGCTCTGGTGAGGAACATAGAAGCTCTGGTGAGGAACATAGAAGCTCTGGTGAGGAACATAGAAGCTCTGGTGAGGAACATAGAAACTCTGGTGAGGAACATAGAAGCTCTGGTGAGGAACATAGAAGCTCTGGTGAGGAACATAGAAGCTCTGGTGAGGAACATAGAAGCTCTGGTGAGGAACATAGAAGCTCTGGTGAGGAAGTTACGAGGTTTTGATTTTTCAACTTGACAGTTTAAAGTCACAGATCGTCCCGTGAACGGGGCAGAGATCCAAATACTTTGGGCAAAGTTATAAACACATTTTATTTTCTACTGTACTGTACTGTAGTGAAGCTAAATATATATATATAATTTTCTTCTCTTGGTTGTGGATGTGACGATGTCGTAAATCATCCTAAAACAACTGTCGTATCGGACGATAAACACATAGATCGATGTCATCAAACGCTTACAAAGAGGATTAAAGAGAGATTCTGGGAGTTGAACCGGTGACTATAGCTTCGGTTACAGTCGTCGGATATTTCATCTCAGAATAACTTGACCTGTCAATCTGTAGAGGAGAGAACGTGTCACGGATGTCACGTGATCCAGTGACTCCAGTCTTATAGTTGCAGTAACTTGTCACATCCGTTACCATGGTAACACACATAAACCTCCACCTATTACAACAGATGAAATGTTGATGTTTCAGATGAAACTGGAGACAAATAAACTAAACACTCGAGTCACAGTAGAAACAGATCATTATTGAGGAAAGATCTCTGGAAATAAACCTGAAGACTGTTATTTTCATAATATTACGCTTTAATTTTGTCTTTTTTAATGAATCATGTGGAAATAATGTGTATCTATCGAGTGGATTTACATCAATAATTCACAATCGTTAACTGGATTTTAAACCTGATCATTATAAACTCGTTGAACTAAAAGTCATGTATTTTGGGTTTTTTTATGTTCAAATTAAGTTTTTTTTCAAAAACATCCACGTATTGTTGACATATCAAAGCACAAACTTGAGTTAAAAGGTTTATTTTCCAAAAGTAACAAACGTTATTTTAGCGCATTATAGAATTTTTCACAAACTTTTTCTGATCCAATCCAAGATCGCAGCAAATTAAATGTTGACGAACAACAAGAGTCTTTAGTCACGGTGACTCGTTTCAAAGGCAAAGGTATCAAAAATCCTTTTAAAAACCTTAATGATTATTAAAAAAAAAACATTTTTATTGAAAAAAATGACATGTTTTGTAGTTTCATGCATCTTTACTTGATCATGTGTTTAAAGTTCATGACACGTTTCTGCCAAAAGACTTTGCTTTCACAAGAAAAGTGTAAATAAAGCGTTGCTAACCCTCTGCACCAGAGTTAAAGTGAGATGAACGGTGCGTTCAAGGACGCGGTCGACCTGCCAACATCAAACACAGCGTGCATTAAAATATTCATGATGCGTTCACTGACCTAGTTTGTCTGATCCTTGACTATCAATCACGTCAGAAAAACAATTAGTTTGAAATGAACGATGACAGGAGGACGTGAAGCTTGAACCGCGTCAGTAAAGTAAAGTTTTACGGCCATTTACGATTCTTAAAATATGTTCCAAGTATTTGAAACTTTCGAATAATGGCGTCATTTTTATTCTGAGGCTATTTCTGCTGTTTTCCTTTTAGATGACGTCGTAAAAACCCTCAAATATATCATCTGTTAATGAAAAAAAAAGTGGATAATTTTCACCCTTTGCTGCTTTGACAAGAACCGTGCAGGTTAACAAATGTAAAGCTGGTTAAATAAGACGAGCAGAAAGATGAGTTTCCACTGATGAATAAAACATGACGGCGGCCGACACTTTAATTAACACTTGAATAATGGAATAATGAGTAAGACTATCGTGTTTAACATCTGACCACACTTGCCCACACTTTCTTTCTGACAGCAGGGAGACGTCGACGGCGCATTACGACTTCTGGTCACGTCTGCGAGACCATCTGCGGCGACGCTGACCCGAGTCGTCGTAATTGTTCCGCCGTCACATCTGCCCGCCAACATTTCTCTCGTCGTCGTACTCGACACAGCCTCGTACACAACCTTCGACAACACAAGTGCGCACTGTTCCGACACACACCTCGTTTCCTCGACGACACTATGGTTTTGAAGCAAATCTTTCGTTTACACGCCTGGAAATACACAATCGAGCGCCGACGCTTTATCGTATTATCTCAGACAAACAAGCGGATACATTAGCGATGCTAATGGTGTCATGAGCTTATTATGGGCTGTATAAATACATCTCAATCTCAATATCTGAATATACATAATGTTTCATCTCGTGAGCATCACAAGGACTGATTCACGTTCCGGGGTCGCTGCACAAACGCACAAACATGAGGACGGGAAGGACTTGGTTAGCATTTTTCCGCCAGTGTGTCGTGTCAGGGCGGCTCAGTGTCAGCCTCCTGTGAGCCTCCTCCACCACCAGGGGGAGCAGCAGGTCGGAGGCTGTGTTCCAATTCTCGACTTAGCCCTCAATCGCAGGGGTTTCCCAATTCTCCATCGGATGAATTGGGAGGGGTAAGACAAAGGGCCAGCTAGTGCTCGAAAACAAGGGAAGTCGGAGGCACACTTGAAACAGAGGGGTATGATGCATTTACCCAAAATGGTGCGGATTTGCGACCATGGTGAAGCAAGTGAGCAACAAAGAGCATAAATGTGGTAGGTCTGTACAAAATAAACCATGACACTCCATTTTTAAGGAAAGGGCTAAGGGGTAGGCAAAGGGAGAGGGTGAAGGGGTAGGGCTAAGATGGAGTATTGGAACTCAGCCATAGTTTTCAATCCTGGACAATAGAGCTCATGTGAATCTACAAGAGGTTTTGGAAGCTGGATCGGATTGAACAGGATTGGTGGTGACCAATGATGGTGTAGGTCCACTGTCCGGGGACGCGGGGTCAATATGACCCGAGAGCTGTAATAATAAAACGAAAAATCATCCACGAAAGAAAAATCATCCAGGAAATGGTGACAAAAGTCCAAATAAAATCCATTCGGAAAACATGACAGCAGCGAGTGAGACACATGAACCAAGACCAACACGAAGAAATTACAAATATACGAACAAAAAAGCTTGACTCGGAAAATACAGGTTTGAGAAAAAAGCTCTTACACCAGCTGATCATCTGAGTGGTTAGGAATTATTTGGGTCTAAAATTCTTCTTGAGATTCTTGTGATTAACCAAAAGCGAGAACATTATATATTTTTTATTTTGTTTAAAAAAAACATATATTGTGTATATGATGGTAAACAGGATCGGGTTTTTGACCCCTTTTGCCATGAGTCCAGTGTCTGGGAATTAAGTTTAACAAAAGTAGACTTTATAACTTTTCGGTAAAACAGGGGTGTGACAGACGAGCAGTATTTGAAGGTATTTGGATGTTTTTAAGAGTCTCTTAAGGACGAAGAAAGCATAGTTCAAGTCGTATAAACTCAAATTTCTGTCTGTAACTGAGTCACTTAATAGTCGACATGAGATTGTCGACTCACTAGCACGAGATCAACGACGACGGCGAACTCGATCGTTAAAGTTTTGATTTTGTAAAGTTAATCAAGCTGCTTGGCAGAGGTATGCGCTCCCTGAGCGAAGGATTTTAACTCCTAAACATGTGAAAACCTTCAACAGAAGAGAATTCATGGCAACGACTCTTTAAGCCCGAGTGTTCCTGGAAGTGAATCTTCTCACCCGGCGGATGAATCCTTCGCTTCATCTCACTCAGAAAAACCCTCCAGAGCGAGAGCTTTGAAACCACCTGGAGTGTTGTTTTCCATCGAGGACCCGACCATACTTTCCCGATCCCATTATATTCTTGAGGCTCTTTTGAGAAGAGGAACAAAAAAAAAAGGCTGTTTGTGTCGTCGAACCTTCATTATCCCGGATCACGTTTGTTCCTGTTGATTCAACGGCTTCTTCTTCTTCACTTCCTCTCTGGGTTGTGTCCGTGGCTTCCCCCCAGAGACGGAGCTAATCGTCTCATTGTTCCGTCAATATTCCACGCTCACTCGTCTTCCGTTCTCTCTCTCCTCAGATGAGGTCGACCCGGAAGGTCTCGGTCTGGCCGGTGGCGTTCGTGGGCGGCCTGAGGTACGAGTCGCCCAAGGTCAACGCGGCCGGGAAGGTCTACGGCTGGAAGACGGTGTTCGACCCGCACCGGCCCTTCGCCATCGACATGGCCGGCTTCGCCATCAACCTGCGGCTCATCCTCTTCAAGCCGCAGGCGTACTTCAAGCTGCGCGGCGTGAAGGGAGGTTACCAGGAGAGCAGCCTCCTCCGGGAGCTGGTCACGCTCAACGACCTGGAGCCCAAGGCGGCCAACTGTACCAAGGTAGTGTTTTTACTGTTGAAGCGACATCACGTGACAACACAACCTTCTTGTTGAAGTGACATCACGTGACAACACAACCTTCTTGTTGAAGTGACATGACGTAACAACACAACCTTCTTGTTGAAGTGACATCACGTGACAACACAACCTTCTTGTTGAAGCGACATCACGTGACAACACAACCTTCTTGTTGAAGTGACATCACGTGACAACCCAACCTTCTTGTTGAAGTAACATCACACAAACACACAACCTTCTTGTTGAAGTGACATCACGTGACAACACAACCTTCTTGTTGAAGTGACATCACGTGACAACACAACCTTCTTGTTGAAGTGACATCACACAAACACACAACCTTCTTGTTGAAGTGACATCACACAAACACACAACCTTCTTGTTGAAGTGGCATCACGTGACAACACAACCTTCTTGTTGAAGTGACATCACGTGACAACACAACCTTCTTGTTGAAGCGACATCACGTGACAACACAACCTTCTTGTTGAAGTGACATCACGTGACAACACAACCTTCTTGTTGAAGCGACATCACGTAACAACACAACCTTCTTGTTGAAGTGACATCACGTGACAACACAACCTTCTTGTTGAAGCGACATCACGTGACAACACAACCTTCTTGTTGAAGTGACATCACGTGACAACACAACCTTCTTGTTGAAGTGACATCACGTGACAACACAACCTTCTTGTTGAAGTGACATCACGTGACAACACAACCTTCTTGTTGAAGTGACATCACGTGACAACACAACCTTCTTGTTGAAGTGACATCACGTGACAACACAACCTTCTTGTTTATGTGACATCACGTGACAACACAACCTTCTTGTTGAAGTGACATCACGTGACAACACAACCTTCTTGTTGAAGTGACATCACGTGACAACACAACCTTCTTGTTGAAGTGACATCACACAAACACACAACCTTCTTGTTGAAGTGACATCACGTGACAACACAACCTTCTTGTTGAAGCGACATCACGTAACAACACAACCTTCTTGTTGAAGTGACATCACGTGACAACACAACCTTCTTGTTGAAGCGACATCACGTGACAACACAACCTTCTTGTTGAAGTGACATCACGTGACAACACAACCTTCTTGTTGAAGCGACATCACGTGACAACACAACCTTCTTGTTGAAGTGACATCACGTGACAACACAACCTTCTTGTTGAAGTGACATCACACAAACACACAAACTTCTTGTTGAAGTGACATCACGTGACAACACAACCTTCTTGTTGAAGTGACATCACGTGACAACACAACCTTCTTGTTGAAGTGACATCACACAAACACACAACCTTCTTGTTGAAGTGACATCACACAAACACACAACCTTCTTGTTGAAGTGGCATCACGTGACAACACAACCTTCTTGTTGAAGGGACATCACGTGACAACACAACCTTCTTGTTGAAGTGACATCACGTGACAACACAACCTTCTTGTTGAAGCGACATCACGCAAACACACAACCTTCTTGTTGAAGTGACATCACGCAAACACACAACCTTCTTGTTGAAGTGACATCACGTGACAACACAACCTTCTTGTTGAAGTGACATCACGTGACAACACAACCTTCTTGTTGAAGTGACATCACGCAAACACACAACCTTCTTGTTGAAGTGACATCACACAAACACACAACCTTCTTGTTGAAGTGACATCACACAAACACACAACCTTCTTGTTGAAGTGACATCACGTGACAACACAACCTTCTTGTTGAAGTGACATCACGTGACAACACAACCTTCTTGTTGAAGTGACATCACGTGACAACATAACCTTCTTGTTGAAGTGACATCACGCAAACACACAACCTTCTTGTTGAAGTGACATCACGTGACAACACAACCTTCTTGTTGAAGTGACATCACGTGACAACACAATCTTCTTGTTGAAGTGACATCACACAAACACACAACCTTCTTGTTGAAGTGACATCACACAAACACACAACCTTCTTGTTGAAGTGAAATCACGCAAACACACAACCTTCTTGTTGAAGCGACATCACGCAAACACACAACCTTCTTGTTGAAGTGACATCACGCAAACACACAACCTTCTTGTTGAAGTGACATCACGTGACAACACAACCTTCTTGTTGAAGTGACATCACGTGACAACACAACCTTCTTGTTGAAGTGACATCACACAAACACACAACCTTCTTGTTGAAGTGACATCACGTGAAAACACAACCTTCTTGTTTATGTGACATCACGCAAACACACAACCTTCTTGTTGAAGTGACATCACGTGACAACACAACCTTCTTGTTGAAGTGACATCACGTGACAACACAACCTTCTTGTTGAAGTGACATCACACAAACACACAACCTTCTTGTTGAAGTGACATCACGTGACAACACAACCTTCTTGTTGAAGTGACATCACGTGACAACACAACCTTCTTGTTGAAGCGACATCACGTGACAACACAACCTTCTTGTTGAAGTGACATCACGTGACAACACAACCTTCTTGTTGAAGC
Organism: Callionymus lyra; assembly: GCF_982586985.1. NCBI lineage: Eukaryota > Metazoa > Chordata > Actinopteri > Syngnathiformes > Callionymidae > Callionymus > Callionymus lyra. The sequence goes on from NC_141824.1 coordinate 4,731,460, forward strand.
GACATCACGTGACAACACAACCTTCTTGTTGAAGTGACATCACGTGACAACACAACCTTCTTGTTGAAGTGACATCACGTGACAACACAACCTTCTTGTTGAAGCGACATCACGCAAACACACAACCTTCTTGTTGAAGTGACATCACGTGACAACACAACCTTCTTGTTGAAGTGACATCACGTGACAACACAACCTTCTTGTTGAAGTGACATCACGTGACAACACAACCTTCTTGTTGAAGTGACATCACACAAACACACAACCTTCTTGTTGAAGTGACATCACGTGACAACACAACCTTCTTGTTGAAGTGACATCACGTAAACACACAACCTTCTTGTTGAAGTGACATCACGCAAACACACAACCTTCTTGTTGAAGTGACATCACACAAACACACAACCTTCTTGTTGAAGTGACATCACGTGACAACACGACCTTCTTGTTGAAGTGACATCACACAAACACACAACCTTCTTGTTGAAGTGACATCACGTGACAACACAACCTTCTTGTTGAAGTGACATCACGCAAACACACAACCTTCTTGTTGAAGTGACATCACGTGACAACACAACCTTCTTGTTGAAGTGACATCACGTGACAACACAACCTTCTTGTTGAAGTGACATCACACAAACACACAACCTTCTTGTTGAAGTGACATCACACAAACACACAACCTTCTTGTTGAAGTGACATCACGTGACAACACAACCTTCTTGTTGAAGTGACATCACGTAAACACACAACCTTCTTGTTGAAGTGACATCACGCAAACACACAACCTTCTTGTTGAAGTGACATCACGTGACAACACAACCTTCTTGTTGAAGTGACATCACACAAACACACAACCTTCTTGTTGAAGTGACATCACGTGACAACACAACCTTCTTGTTGAAGTGACATCACGCAAACACACAACCTTCTTGTTGAAGTGACATCACGTGACAACACAACCTTCTTGTTGAAGTGACATCACGCAAACACACAACCTTCTTGTTGAAGTGACATCACGTGACAACACGACCTTCTTGTTGAAGTGACATCACGTGACAACACAACCTTCTTGTTGAAGTGACATCACACAAACACACAACCTTCTTGTTGAAGTGACATCACGTGACAACACAACCTTCTTGTTGAAGTGACATCACGTGACAACACAACCTTCTTGTTGAAGTGACATCACACAAACACACAACCTTCTTGTTGAAGTGACATCACACAAACACACAACCTTCTTGTTGAAGTGACATCACGTGACAACACAACCTTCTTGTTGAAGTGACATCACGCAAACACACAACCTTCTTGTTGAAGTGACATCACGTGACAACACAACCTTCTTGTTGAAGTGACATCACGTGACAACACAACCTTCTTGTTGAAGTGACATCACACAAATACACAACCTTCTTGTTGAAGTGACATCACACAAACACACAACCTTCTTGTTGAAGTGACATCACGTGACAACACAACCTTCTTGTTGAAGTGACATCACGTGACAACACAACCTTCTTGTTGAAGTGACATCACGTGACAACACAACCTTCTTGTTGAAGTGACATCACGCAAACACACAACCTTCTTGTTGAAGTGACATCACACAAACACACAACCTTCTTGTTGAAGTGACATCACGTGACAACATAACCTTCTTGTTGAAGCGACATCACGCAAACACACAACCTTCTTGTTGAAGTGACATCACGTGACAACACAACCTTCTTGTTGAAGTGACATCACGTGACAACACAACCTTCTTGTTGAAGTGACATCACGTGACAACACAACCTCCTTGTTGAAGTGACATCACACAAACACACAACCTTCTTGTTGAAGTGACATCACACAAACACACAACCTTCTTGTTGAAGTGACATCACGTGACAACACAACCTTCTTGTTGAAGTGACATCACGTGACAACACAACCTTCTTGTTGAAGTGACATCACGCAAACACACAACCTTCTTGTTGAAGTGACATCACGTGACAACACAACCTTCTTGTTGAAGTGACATCACGTGACAACACAACCTTCTTGTTGAAGTGACATCACGTGACAACACAACCTTCTTGTTGAAGCGACATCACGCAAACACACAACCTTCTTGTTGAAGTGACATCACGCAAACACACAACCTTCTTGTTGAAGTGACATCACGTGACAACACAACATTCTTGTTGAAGTGACATCACGTGACAACACAACCTTCTTGTTGAAGTGACATCACATGACAACACAACCTTCTTGTTTATGTGACATCACGCAAACACACAACCTTCTTGTTGAAGTGACATCACACAAACACACAACCTTCTTGTTGAAGTGACATCACGTGACAACACAACCTTCTTGTTGAAGTGACATCACGTGACAACACAACCTTCTTGTTGAAGTGACATCACGTGACAACATAACCTTCTTGTTGAAGTGACATCACGCAAACACACAACCTTCTTGTTGAAGTGACATCACGTGACAACACAACCTTCTTGTTGAAGTGACATCACGTGACAACACAACCTTCTTGTTGAAGTGACATCACACAAACACACAACCTTCTTGTTGAAGTGACATCACACAAACACACAACCTTCTTGTTGAAGTGACATCACGCAAACACACAACCTTCTTGTTGAAGCGACATCACGCAAACACACAACCTTCTTGTTGAAGTGACATCACGTGACAACACAACCTTCTTGTTGAAGTGACATCACACAAACACACAACCTTCTTGTTGAAGTGACATCACGTGAAAACACAACCTTCTTGTTTATGTGACATCATGCAAACACACAACCTTCTTGTTGAAGTGACATCACATGTCAGCACAACCTTCTTGTTGAGGTGACATCACGCGACAACACAACCTTCTTGTTGAAGTGACATCACACAAACACACAACCTTCTTGTTTATGTGACATCACGTGACAACACAACCTTCTTGTTGAAGTGACAACACACAACCTTCTTGTTGAAGTGACATCACGTGACAACACAACCTTCTTGTTGAAGTGACATCACACAAACACACAACCTTCTTGTTGAAGTGACATCACGTGACAACACAACCTTCTTGTTGAAGTGACATCACGTGACAACACAACCTTCTTGTTGAAGTGACATCACGTGACAACACAACCTTCTTGTTGAAGTGACATCACACAAACACACAACCTTCTTGTTGAAGTGACATCACACAAACACACAACCTTCTTGTTGAAGTGACATCACGTGACAACACAACCTTCTTGTTGAAGTGACATCACACAAACACACAACCTTCTTGTTGAAGTGACATCACGTGACAACACAACCTTCTTGTTGAAGTGACATCACACAAACACACAACCTTCTTGTTGAAGTGACATCACGCAAACACACAACCTTCTTGTTGAAGTGACATCACGCAAACACACAACCTTCTTGTTGAAGTGACATCACGCAAACACACAACCTTCTTGTTGAAGTGACATCAAGTGACAACACAACCTTCTTGTTGAAGTGACATCACGTGACAACACAACCTTCTTGTTGAAGTGACATCACACAAACACACAACCTTCTTGTTGAAGTGACATCACGTGACAACACAACCTTCTTGTTTATGTGACATCACGCAAACACACAACCTTCTTGTTGAAGTGACATCACGCAAACACACAACCTTCTTGTTGAAGTGACATCACGCAAACACACAACCTTCTTGTTGAAGTGACATCACGCAAACACACAACCTTCTTGTTGAAGTGACAACACACAACCTTCTTGTTGAAGTGACATCACGTGACAACACAACCTTCTTGTTGAAGTGACATCACACAAACACACAACCTTCTTGTTGAAGTGACATCACACAAACACACAACCTTCTTGTTGAAGTGACATCACGCAAACACACAACCTTCTTGTTGAAGCGACATCACGCAAACACACAACCTTCTTGTTGAAGTGACATCACGCAAACACACAACCTTCTTGTTGAAGTGACATCACGTGACAACACAACCTTCTTGTTGAAGTGACATCACGTGACAACACAACCTTCTTGTTGAAGTGACATCACACAAACACACAACCTTCTTGTTGAAGTGACATCACGTGAAAACACAACCTTCTTGTTTATGTGACATCATGCAAACACACAACCTTCTTGTTGAAGTGACATCACATGTCAGCACAACCTTCTTGTTGAGGTGACATCACGCGACAACACAACCTTCTTGTTGAAGTGACATCACACAAACACACAACCTTCTTGTTTATGTGACATCACGTGACAACACAACCTTCTTGTTGAAGTGACAACACACAACCTTCTTGTTGAAGTGACATCACGTGACAACACAACCTTCTTGTTGAAGTGACATCACACAAACACACAACCTTCTTGTTGAAGTGACATCACGTGACAACACAACCTTCTTGTTGAAGTGACATCACGTGACAACACAACCTTCTTGTTGAAGTGACATCACGTGACAACACAACCTTCTTGTTGAAGTGACATCACACAAACACACAACCTTCTTGTTGAAGTGACATCACACAAACACACAACCTTCTTGTTGAAGTGACATCACGTGACAACACAACCTTCTTGTTGAAGTGACATCACACAAACACACAACCTTCTTGTTGAAGTGACATCACGTGACAACACAACCTTCTTGTTGAAGTGACATCACACAAACACACAACCTTCTTGTTGAAGTGACATCACGCAAACACACAACCTTCTTGTTGAAGTGACATCACGCAAACACACAACCTTCTTGTTGAAGTGACATCACGCAAACACACAACCTTCTTGTTGAAGTGACATCAAGTGACAACACAACCTTCTTGTTGAAGTGACATCACGTGACAACACAACCTTCTTGTTGAAGTGACATCACACAAACACACAACCTTCTTGTTGAAGTGACATCACGTGACAACACAACCTTCTTGTTTATGTGACATCACGCAAACACACAACCTTCTTGTTGAAGTGACATCACGCAAACACACAACCTTCTTGTTGAAGTGACATCACGCAAACACACAACCTTCTTGTTGAAGTGACATCACGCAAACACACAACCTTCTTGTTGAAGTGACAACACACAACCTTCTTGTTGAAGTGACATCACGCAAACACACAACCTTCTTGTTGAAGTGACATCACGCAAACACACAACCTTCTTGTTGAAGTGACATCACGCAAACACACAACCTTCTTGTTGAAGTGACATCACGCAAACACACAACCTTCTTGTTGAAGTGACTGCTATACTATACTGTCCATACTATACTATTGTGTCCATATTATACTGTACTATCTTGTCCGAACTTGACTATACTATATTATATTGTCCATACTATACTATACTATATTGTATTGTCCATACTATACTATACTATACTATATTGTTAATACCATCGTATTCTATATTGTCTATACTATACTATACTATATTGTCTATACTATACTATATTGTCTATACTATACTATATTGTCTATACTTTACTATACTATGTTGTCTATACTATATGGTATACACTATACTATATTGTTCATACTATACTATACTATATGGTCTGTTCTATACTATCCCACAGTATACTATGCAATACTATATTACTCTGGACAATTAAATATGAAACTATACTACTCTACTAGTTTGGACATTATTATATTTCACATTTCTGTAATAAACTATACTGGACCAAAACATACTATAGTATACTGATCTGAAAGATACTATGCATTATAATATACTGTTTTATAATATATGAAAATACTATATGAAATACTATTTTTTCCTATGCTATGACATTTACAACATACCAAACTAAATAAATAGATCATTAGAAAACATACACGTTAAAATATACTTGTGATCACTTTTAGTCCAGTGTGTGTAGTTTATTGTTCTTCATGATACTATTAATACCATCTCACTCACTCACTCACTCACTCACTCACTCACTCACTCACTCACTCACTCACTCACTCACTCACTCACTCACTCACTCACTCACTCACTCACTCACTCACTCACTCACTCACTCACTCACTCACTCACTCACTCACTCACTCACTCACTCACTCACTCACTCACTCACTCACTCACTCACTCACTCTCACACACACACACACACACACACACACACACACACACACACACACACACACACACACACACACACACACACACACACACGCTCACTCACACACACACAACCCCCCACACTCACACACACACACACACTCACACGCTCACTCACACACACACAACCCCCCACACTCACACTCACACACACGCACACACACACACACACACACACACACACACACACACACACACACACTCACAGCTCCAGGGTCACTAAAGCTCTCAGTGGCCACAGAAGAAGGACCAGAGGCTTCAACAGGCTGTTCTCACTGTGATCAAGATATGTCACGAAACACTCGAACACAGAGAGATGCAGGAACGAAGGGAACGAAAAGGAAAGAGAGACGTTTGAGGTCAGCTCTCTCTCCTGCTCACCCTCAGCCTTTCAGGAGGTTCAATGAAAAGAGGGGATTCAAGAGAAGGACGAGAGAGCGGAATTGAAAACAGGGTGGGTTTGAGGAGGAGGAGGACGTCAGCGTGATTACAGATGAGCGTCGACGCCGCCGAGCAGCAGAAATGAAGAGTCGAGCGAGGTTCTTCTAATGTTCCACTTCTGAGGCGAGCGTGACTGTTAACCTCATCCTAACACCTGAGCAAAGTGGGAGCTCGGGCATGAATTATTCATGGAGGAGATGAAAGGAAGGTGAGATCCAACAGCGAGCAGCAGAGAAGATGAGCTTGACTCTCGTTTCCCTTCATGCTCGGCCATCTTTCTTTTTACCTCGACCAGAAGATGCTCAGAGCAGCATCATAGCAGCATCAGAGCGGCATCAGAGAAGCATCAGAGCGGCATCAGAGCAGCATCAGAGCGGCATCAGAGAAGCATCAGAGCGGCATCAGAGCGGCATCAGAGCGGCATCAGAGGAGCATCAGAGCAGCATCAGAGCGGCATCAGAGCGGCATCAGAGGAGCATCAGAGCGGCATCAGAGGAGCATCAGAGCGGCATCAGAGCGGCATCAGAGCGGCATCAGAGGAGCATCAGAGCGGCATCAGAGGAGCATCAGAGCGGCATCAGAGCGGCATCAGAGCGGCATCTGAGAGGCATCAGAGCGGCATCAGAGCGGCATCAGAGGAGCATCAGAGGAGCATCAGAGCGGCATCAGAGCGGCATCAGAGCGGCATCAGAGCAGCATCAGAGAAGCATCAGAGCGGCATCTGAGCGGCATCAGAGCAGCATCAGAGCAGCATCAGAGAAGCATCAGAGCGGCATCTGAGCGGCATCAGAGCGGCATCTGAGCGGCATCAGAGCCGCATCAGAGCCGCATCAGAGCGGCATCAGAGCGGCATCAGAGCGGCATCTGAGCGGCATCAGAGGAGCATCAGAGTGGCATAAGAGCGGCATCAGAGGAGCATCAGAGCAGCATCAGAGGAGCATCAGAGTGGCATAAGAGCGGCATCAGAGCAGCATCAGAGGAGCATCAGAGTGGCATAAGAGCGGCATCAGAGGAGCATCAGAGCGGCATCAGAGGAGCATCTGAGCGGCATCAGAGCGGCATCAGAGCGGCATCAGAGCGGCATCAGAGGAGCATCAGAGCGGCATCAGAGTGGCATAAGAGCGGCATCAGAGGAGCATCAGAGGAGCATCAGAGCGGCATCAGAGCGGCATCAGAGGAGCATCAGAGCGGCATCAGAGCGGCATCAGAGGAGCATCTGAGCGGCATCAGAGCGGCATCAGAGCGGCATCAGAGCGGCATAAGAGCGGCATCAGAGGAGCATCAGAGGAGCATCAGAGCGGCATCAGAGCGGCATCAGAGGAGCATCTGAGCGGCATCAGAGCGGCATCAGAGCGGCATAAGAGCGGCATAAGAGCGCCATCAGAGGAGCATCAGAGCGGCATCAGAGCGGCATCAGAGGAGCATCAGAGCGGCATCAGAGCGGCATCAGAGGAGCATCAGAGCAGCATCAGAGCGGCATCAGAGCGGCATCAGAGGAGCATCAGAGCGGCATCAGAGCGGCATCAGAATTGAATCTGAATTAAAATAAAGATTCTACCTTGAGTGCAGTTTATTTTTTTTAGAAAATGTTGTTTTTTTTAAAACCGACACAGAATTCGAGACAGGTATAAATAAAAATGAAATATAATAAAATATTCTGCAATTAAACGGACATTTATTTTACTACTACTGTTGAACTTGGTAATGTCAGTAAATTTTGGAAAACTAAAAAAAAAAAAACAATAAAACAAAATTGCATTTACTAAACATTTATCGAAACAAATAATATTGAAATAATGTAACTGGCCACTAGGGGTGCTAGAAAATATTGATTAAGTGATATATTGCGTTATTAAATCTTATATATATATATATTCATATACTTCCAGGTGTATTTTCAGCAGCAGTACAAGGATGACACGTCTTCACTGCTGATACCAGCGTAAATATTTTGTCAATAGTTCTCATATTTCTTGATCCAAACCAAACATGCTGCCAGCAGGGGGCGATAGTGTTCCTACAGCTGCTTAAAATCATCGTTAAATAGTAGTAGAAGAAGAAGCTGTCGTGTCATTTCCTGTTAGTGTGTAGCAGCAGAGTTTGATTTGAGACATACTATCTGTGGAGGATTAGTTACTAGTTAGTACGTACACTATCCTGATGCACACTAACTTCTAGTATACTAGAAGAAGAAGTGTGCGCACTGGTTATCATTATCACGGTCGTTACAATGTGGTCAAAAAGCACTAAAACACACTGAAATCATTTTTTCATTCAGCAAAATAAAACAATATGCAAAGAACAAGTACTCAACATGTTCCTACAGTATCTCTATACTTCACTCTATACATCGTATCTGGTTCTTCAATGATCACGACCTGCAGTTCGACATGAACGTGTCGCGTCTCAAACACGTTTTTTTACAAGTTTTTTCCTTTTTTCTTCCCACAGATCCTGGTCTGGCACACGAGGACGGAGAAGCCGGTCCTGGTCAACGAGGGCAAGAAGGGATTCACGGACCCCAACGTGGAAATCTGACCCCCCGACGGTGAGCGAACGACGCCTGGAAGAGCGTCATCGAGCGCGTGAAGCTGCAGCAGCCGTCGCGTGAACGCCATCAATTAAAGCTAATCTCTGGCGCTCCTTCTCAGCGAGTCTTTAATCCTCTTCCTCGCAGGTGCTGAGCCCTGGACCGCGGACAGGAAGGAAGGACTTAAATCAGCAGCCGAACAGGAAGTGGGAGTCAAACCCTCCGTCCTGATGGGAAAATATTTATGTATCATATCAAAAGCACAGCATGATGGGAGATCCTTCGACATAATCTGCCGGAAGAGACGGCACAACGACGACGACCGTCACTCACGGGGGGGGGGGACTCCAGAGGTCGGAGGTCGGACTCAGCCGCGGCCTCGAGATCCTCGTGACGTCGAGGAACCGCGAGAGGAATGTTTTTGATAAAGTGTTTATTTAATTGTTTTAACTTGCAAGTCCTACTGACTCGTCACTTTTTTTTTTCCTCCAAGAGGATTCCATCGCGTCGCGTGTAAATATCGAGACTCAAAAGTATTTATTGAAATCTTCGACGACCCCCGGACGACCCCCGGACGACGACGACACACACACACACACACACAAGTGTAGCGTCTCCACCTCCTCCACCGTCCACACACACACACACACACACACACACACACCCGAGCGATAAATCTCCAGAAACGTTGCACTAAATCTCTCGTCCTCACCAACACGACGAGGAACGTCACACAGTGTATGAAATATAAATCCGGGGAAGAAAACAGCAGCTGGTGCGGCCGATAAATAATAGATTGAATCCATGAATGTTTTGTTCTTCATCAAATGAACGGCGTCCGCTCATGACGGGATATTGAAGGGAAGAAGAAGAAGAAGAAAAAAAAGCACAAAGAATAAATAGATTTTGGATAATGTCGCCCATATCTGTCAAACCGTTCAGTTCCTTCACTGCTGTTCTGTTCTTTTCTAACGACTCTGAGTGACTGAACACTTGATGAGCGGCCTCTCTAGCGCCCTCTGTGCGGCTCGACTCGCCAAATACAAGACCAGGCGTATTGACGAACAGGTGAACGTCATGAAATGATCTCATGATTATTTGTTAAAAAAGAAAATTTTACCTTGACCACCCATAATGCACTGCAGCAGCAACACTGAATATTTTTTCTTCGTATTATGTGCGACGGTTAGTTTAATTTAAAAAAAGTTTATAACTAACGCATTATTTTAACATGTGACACCAAACTGCTGCTGGAGACAGCGTTTGCGTTCATTTCCTTAAGGACTCAAAAGTACTTTTTGAAGTTTCCGAGAAGATAAAACAAGAAAAAAATGTTTAAATCTAATGCAGACTGTGGCACCGGCGCCGAAGGAGGACATTGCAAGTTACACTGTTCTAACACTAGGGGGAGCCGAAAACAAACATGTTAAATCTGACATTGTTGCTGCTCCAACAGGTCATAGCAATAAGTAAAGTCGCCACATATCACAACATTAGATAAAGGCTCTTGATAGGTTTTATTTGACTTTATTCTGACAAAGTCTTTCAGTACTTAACGCTGTTTCAGACTCACCGCTGTAGAGAAGTTTGGTTTTAGATCAAATAAAAGCTGGAGTTCTACTGCGCTTATCATAACTGTTTAAAATCAAACTAATCATTACAGAAGATAGAAGGAAAAAAATGTTACTTAGTGCTGCTTTAAATGAAAAATGATATTTTTGATTCACAAATTAAAACGATTCCCTTTTCTTTGTATCGAGTTCTTCTTAATTGTCTCGACGGCTTTCAAGAGAATCACTGAGCGACTGAAGCACGAGGCAGAAAAATTCAAGACGTTGTCGTCAACAATAAAACAAAAATCATTGTCGTCGTGAAACTTCGTTGATGTGCGACACTATTACGACAAACGTTTGCATCACCAGGTGCACGTTAGCAGCTAGCATCTACTAGCATGTTCCAATCAATTAGCATCGTACGTGTGCTGCGTCTCAAATCACACAATTCTCTTAGTGCACTGGTTAGTATCATCAGGATAGTGTACGTACTAACTAGTAACTAATCCTCCACAGATAGTATGTCTCAAATCAAACTCTGCTGCTACACACTAACAGGAAATGACGCGACAGCTTCTTCTTCTACTACTATTTAAGGATGATTTCAACCAGCTGTAGGAACACTATCGCCACCTGCTGGCAGCACGTTTGGTTTGGATCAAGAAATATGAGAAATATTGACGAGACATTTACGATGGTATCAGCAGCGAAGACGTGTCGTCCTCGTACTGCTGCTGAAAATACACCTGTAATTAATATGTATATATATATATATATTATATATTTATATATATATATATATATATATATGACGTTACTTTCGTTTACAAGGTCAACGTTACTAAGATGGAGTCGTTTAGTGTAGAAAGTGTCCATCGATCCATACTCGAATCTAGTGTGTATGGAGCACTACATTTACATACTAAGAATTGAGACGCACTTATGCACTAAAGTTTAAGTACACAAGTATGTGATTTGAGACACAGCTCTGGTCTTCATCGTGTGGCTCTCACATCTCTTTTTCAAAAAGATTTGATTTTTCACTCGACACAAAAATAGCTCGAGCTCGATAGATGTACAGAAACTTTAGTTTCGCTCAGATATTCTATCGTTCTTTTTCTACCATTTATTCCCTGGATGGTAAATGTGACTATTTATGAAACACGAAAAGGCATTTATACGTGTTTATTTCCCAAGCCTCAGATCTGTTGTCGGTAAGAGATGAATTTAAAAGCTCAGTTCATGTTCAAGAGAAACTTTTTCTTTTAAAAAAAACCATCTTCGAAAGTTTCTTTCACCCGCTGGTTGAATGATGGTTTGTAGACAAAGAAGTATCGAGCAATACTCAGCGTTCACGGCGACGGACGCGTCCACCTCGTGGAGTCGTTTGAAAAAAAAAGAATCAAAGTCAAAACATGTTCACCTTCACCGTCATCTTCCTCATCAATCACTTCTGCATGCGAGTCTTCGGGTGTTGATTTGCTGCGGTGGAGATGTTAGTTTCAAGTGGAATAAACAACTGACAAGAACAAACGTGCTTCTGTTTCAGGTCATGATCTTTTGTGTTGTTGTTGTTTTCTTACCCTCAGTGGCGGCTGGTGAAAAATATTCTAGGTGGCGCTCTCTTCCAGTACATTTTCCCTCCTATCCTATATATTACATGTAAAAATCAACACATTAAAGGGCTCCTAATGTGCTAATTTAAGTGTCTCTTAAATTGTTCTAGGACCTCTATTATACTCTATTATACTCTATTATACTCTATTATACTCATCAGTTTGTTTTTGCACAAAACTCTCATTTAATAAAGATATTTACATTAGAAAGTATGCTTAAGCCCCGCCCACTTAAACTGCGCTGTTTTGGCTGAGAAGAAATCTCATCCAAGAAACCACGCCCACTCTGCTCTGATTGGTCACAAAAACACGAGTTGCATTCAAGGACTCACGTAAATTTCAAACTCACCCCTAAAACTCTTGTTTTGTACATTAAAAAAGAATAATAAAAATAAGGTTTGCTGCTTAATGTACACGTTACAAAAACACCTAAAGGCAGAAGTAACTCTCACCATATTTACATAAATATTTATTTAGTTTATTAACATGTAGGTTCTTAACTGATTTAGGTTCTAGGGGAGGACACCTGCACCAGAGTGATGTCACAATGTTTCATTTAAAGCGTGATCTCGTTTGGTGAGATTACAGACGAGGACTTTATTAAGTAATAATTTCAAAACAACGTCATGATGAATGAACTACTGCATGTTGAAGACTTTAACATTTACAACATGTGAATAAGTCACAAGAGTTTTCACATGAGGTGAATTTTAATAGTAAATTAAGGTTATTTGTAAAGTTAATGATGGATAATCATGTTTATTTTGCTCGTTTCATTCGGAATAAAAACATATTTTAATTATACTCTTATACACGTCATACAGAATAAACTCAATTATTTAAAAAACTAAAAAATCAAACTTGTCACCAGAACAATAGATACTTTTAAACAAATGATCACAAACACACACAAATATACTGCAAAGAAAAATATATTTAAAAAACTAGTATTACTAAACTAATAAACTCACTAATTCATAAAAATAACTAATATTGACACTTGTGAATCAACAAGATATAGTTTATCAACATAAAGAGTTCCAAAAACATACAAAATTATCAATGTTGATGATTAAAACTATGTTAATTTAAAACTAAAAAACTAAAATATATAAAAGATAAAATGATAAATAAAGATATTTGATAAAATATAATGATAAAAAAAAAACACCCCAGCCCCTATGGGCCAGCCGCCACACTGCATCTAATATTCCCGCATATTAACTAATATTAACTGTTTGTATAAACAAAAGTCACAAAAACGGTTCATTTATTTTGGTGTTTAATGATGTTTTTGTAAAAATCAACTTTTCAGTTTTTCTCCTTTTTTTGCTCGCCCTGTCATCAGTGGCAGTTTGAAGCCATGAAAGTGGACGACAGATCCTTCAAAACCTCCCTGGATCCAGATGGAACCACAGGCTCGACCGAAAATTAGTAATGAGGACGACAGATCCTTCCAAACCTCCCTAGATCCAGATGGAACCACAGGCTCGACCAAAAATTAGTAATGAGGACGACAGATCCTTCAAAACCTCCCTGGATCCAGATGGAACCACAGGCTCGACCAAAAATTAGTAATGAGGACGACAGATCCTTCAAAACCTCCCTAGATCCAGATGGAACTACAGGCTGTGTGGTGAATGAAGAATGAGCAGATCTTTGCTTTAGGTAGTTAGGTAGAACTTTATTGATCCCTAAGGAGGTCTCCTTTGGGATTTTTTTTCCAATTAGCCACAGCAAATACAGCAATTTTTCATAAAAAAAATCAAAATAAAATAAGAACAAGAACAAAGACCTTTGTTGCTCTTTGTTTGTTCTTTGTTGCTTTACTTGACCATTTATTTTCTTCCTAAATCCACTTGAATTAAGATGAAATGATGGAATGTTTTTCCTTAAAATTGAGCTTTGGAAATGTTTTAGATCATTACAATACTAAAATACTATATATATATAATACTAAGAATGCGATTATTAAACTTTTTGTTAGATATAATTGATCAAAACAGGATTATTTCATCTTATTTTTTACCCTTTTTATACCAAAGATTATCATATTATTCGACTCCTTCGATCATGAATTTTGGTCCCAGAGAACCAGAAGAACTCCCTTCATCCCCCTGACCTTGGCCGACCTTCGGTCACTGGACCTCGACCGTCCTGCCGTAGTCGGGGCTGCTGGTGAACTGGATCTTCCCGTCAGACTCCTGCTCTTCCAGCACCAGCACCTGTCAGATGGAGAGTCAAGAAGGTTCTCCAACCACTTCAGAGCTACACAGGGTTTTGAACATCTGCTGCGAGAAGATAACATTTCAGGACATGAAAACCCAGAGAGATGTTTCTCCACATTATGGACCATAAAGAAACACCTGATGGTCACGTTAATGAAGGCAGAAGATTATTCATAAAATTGACACCTGGATCAAATATCAAAATCAGTCGCACCATTTGTAATATGACAGATTTTTCAAAATAAAGTAAAATTCATAGAAAATTTTGTAGATTTTCTTAATATAAAATCATTTAGATTTGAGGGTACTACCTTGAAAAAGATATTAAACATGTAGTTGTTATATTTCTGTGAGAAACCAAAATTATACTCCGGCCAAGTCTGGTTCTGCTCGAGGTTTCTGCCCGTTAAAAGGAAGTTGATCCTCAACCAGTCGCTCGTTCATATTAGTTTTTCATTTTCTCGTATATGTTGATATTTATACAGAAAAGTGTCTCGAAATAACTCAACGTATCATTTGATACTTAAATAAAATGAACTGTGTAGAAAAAGAGCACAGACCTCTGCCAAGCAGCTCATTTTCATACTTTTTTTAACCCAGTATTTTTGCCTTCCATTTATTTTATCTGTTAAATTCAAGACAATTTTTAGGAATATAATTGAACAGTGACCACAAAATAAAACAAAGAAATAACTTTTGTCAGCCGTTGACCTTCAAAACTTGTTTCTATAGAACAAAAGAAAAATGTTATTTTCTGTTTCTAATCAAAGGCAATTCTCAGAAAACCTGGGTAGTTGGATAAAGTATATTGATAGATTTTAAAGGTTTTTTTCAAGTTAAAGGTTAAAAAAAATGTGATCAAACCCAAACAAAGTTTTCCCTTTTTTTTAGATACCAGTTGATCTACAGTTTCTACATCCATCTTTGTAATAAGAGTTTAATTATAAAGAAAAATACCTGGATTTACCTCATTCAAAATATGTTTTTGCTATTTTAATTCCAACATAACGGTGACTAGAATATTACCAACGTGTAATAAAATACATCATTTATTTGAGTTTCTTTCACGGGGAAATGTGTTCAATAAATATTTTTATCAGAACTAGATTTTAGGCTAATTTTTACATCAAATGATTTCAGATCTCTGCTAAAAAAAACACACTATTGTGATGTTCTACTGTAGGTCAGAGTAAATGAAAACATTCACCTGGTTGTCTCCGGCGTGAAGCCAGGGGGCTGGAAGGTAGAGCGTCTGCTGAGGTCCCACCGACCAGTAACGTCCCAGATTCCTCCCGTTTATGAAAACCACTCCTTTGGTCCAGCCCTGGAAACAAATAAATAAATTTAACACCTTTGAATAAATGAATCTGTCTTGAGATCTGACAGACCCAAGAATAATAACTATAATAATAAGTATAATAATAATAAAAATAATATTTGTAGGTCAATTGATATTGAGAGATGCTAACTGTTTTTAGCATCTCACTAGTATTAGCTTAAAGATCAACTACTGATCGACTAACATGTAGTGAATGTTCTTCAAGACGCAGTAACTTCTCATCATGACCATGTTTTACACTTTATTACTTTATAAAGTTGCTCTGAAATCTGGACGAACAAGAGGTTACGAGAGTCCATTATGACGTAATAATGACTTCACTCCTCCTCCAGCTGTAATCACGCCCCACTTTGATTATACAACGAGCCCCTACAAGGTGGAGACTTCCAGGATTGATGACCCACGATGACAACACACACACACACACTGATGATACAATAGTCACACAACACACACATACTGATGATACAATAGAGTCACACATCACAACAACACACACACACTGATGATACAATAGAGTCACACAACAAAACACACACACACTGATGATACAATAGAGTCACACATCACAACAACACACACACACTGATGATACAATAGAGTCACACATCACAACAACACACACACACTGATGATACAATAGAGTCACACATCACAACAACACACACACACTGATGATACAATAGAGTCACACATCACAACAACACACACACACTGATGATACAATAGAGTCACACATCACAACAACACACACACTGATGATACAATAGAGTCACACATCACAACAACAAACACACACTGATGATACAATAGAGTCACACATCACAACAACACACACACACGGATGATACAATAGAGTCACACATCACAACAACACACACACACTGATGATACAATAGAGTCACACATCACAACAACACACACACACTGATGATACAATAGAGTCACACATCACAACAACACACACACACTGATGATACAATAGAGTCACACATCACAACAACACACACACACTGATGATACAATAGAGTCACACATCACAACAACACACACACTGATGATACAATAGAGTCACACATCACAACAACAAACACACACTGATGATACAATAGAGTCACACATCACAACAACACACACACACGGATGATACAATAGAGTCACACATCACAACAACACACACACACTGATGATACAATAGAGTCACACATCACAACAACACACACACACTGATGATACAATAGAGTCACACATCACAACAACACACACACTGATGATACAATAGAGTCACACATCACAACAACACACACACACTGATGATACAATAGAGTCACACATCACAACAACACACACTCAACTTTAAATCCATCCTTCTGAATGTTGTTTTTTAACCCGTCTCTGTTCAACACGATCATAAACATGTTCATTGTGTAACGACAGGATCCATCAGCTCGACAGCGAGTTGACGAACTGTCACTCACAGGCAGTTTGATGAACGTGTCTCCGGGGTCGTCGTCCACGTGCAGTCGACCCAGGAAGAAGCAGGGATAGCTGGGATAGCAGGGCTGCAGCTGCTGCGACCAGCGTCCTGAAGCCTCCAGTCTGTAAAGAGACGCTTTTATCCGTCGCACATAAACCTTTATAGAGCATTAAGAGAGAAAATCTATACATTAGTGAGTCTGCAGCGCCTGAGCTGGTTTTATCTTCACGTTTAGATCGTTATCTCCACGTTTATTTTGATCTTTATCCTCATTACGCTTAAATAAGGAATTTATTATGGTTGGAAAAGAAAAATGAAGCAATTAAGCTCGTTTTTTTTTCATCTTTGAATAGAAATATATAAATTAACCTCGGTGACATTAGCAAAGGCTAATTAGCATTAGCATCACTGACGATAAAAAAATCTATACGTAGAGAAAGAGGAAAAAAATGACCCAGTTTAAGAGGATAAGTTTAGGGTTTGGAAGAAATTAATCAAATATTCTTACTTTATATGGTACATACAGAAAAAAAATAAAAACTTCATATTTTCTCTTTCTTTCAATATTGTATTACAGTTTGTCATAGATACACATAAATATATACTGTAATAAAATATATACAGAAAGAGAAAGTAAGACGTTTTTCATCGTTTACATTATGTACCTATACATAATATTTGACAAAATCTTCACCAAATCTTATTCATAATATTGTCTTTTTTTTAAGTATTTTGTTTCCAGGTTGTGAAAGTTGTTTAAAATCCTTTTAAAGGTGTGTTTTTGGTTCTTTTTTCAGCATTTTAATTTGATTTATTAGTATACTTATGAGTATTGCTAATGCCAAAGCTAATTAGCTTTTGCTAATGTGCCCAAGGCTAATTTAAAGATGTCCATTGAAAGATGAATTTAAAAAAAACTTGCTTACTTATAACTTATAGTAGTGCTGCATGATATTGGAAATTAGTACGTTATTCGATATTGGTGTCTTCAATTGTGATATTAATGCGATGTTTTTTTCCTTCACCTAAAAATGTAGCCGCGAGTACTGTAGTGTAGGTCCGGGGGGTTTATAGAAGGAAAACGATGCGATATTTCCCTTTAGTTTATTTCTGCGCTTCGGTGTCGACATGATGGTATAAAAATATCACTTATAACGCTCAGTCTCGCGGGACTTACATCGGTTTACCGCCAAACTGAGCGACATCAGAGAGGAGCCGCCGGCGCGTCGCGATATTACCAAATCAATAATAAATCTACCTCCTTGTACACGCACACATAACACTTTATAAATGACGCTAACAACTTAGCTCGTTAGCATACGGTGAAGACGGACAGGTTTGTTTGGAAGTTCACGATCTTCTAAGAAAACAACTGAGATGAGATGAAAAGTTCTTACAATATGTTGTTTTAACAAAGGAGGTTGAAAGAGACGAGTGACTGGATCACTAGTGTTTGACTAGATCACAAGTTAGTATTACTTCCGTGGATATACTGAGCTAATTCAGCGCGCTAGCAGGACCTGTCACAGTTCACAGACAGACGGAGACGTAAACAACAACGAGACATAGAAGTACAAATTGACAACTCTACAGAACGTGACACTGATTGATCGAAGTGCAGATTTAAAACATGTTTTCGATATGTTCGATATGTCATACAGCTCTAACTTATATATATATAATTATATATATTTATAAATGCAATATGTTGGAGCATAATATATAAAGTACTTCTTTAAATGGTCTGATATTACAAACTTAAGTCACAACAAAAGAACAAACCTGCGAACAAAGTCTGGCTTCATTTCTAAACTGTAAATGAGAAAATCTCTCAGCGGCTTCTCATTCAGCTCCACGTCCCCAATAAGTCCTGAGAAGTAAATCCTTATCAGAAGCTGAATTAAACACAATAATATACATCGTTCAAGAATCTTTCAAACCTTTGCGCTGCTCATCCAAGGTGTTTCCAAAATTCACTCTTCCCCAGTTCTCCACCAACAGACGCAGTACTCTCTTCCCCTTCATTAGAAGAACATGTTGTCACTCAAATACTTTCTCTCAGGTTTTTATTTCACGTCGTCCAGAAAACAAAACCCCACCTTTGCATCGGGGACGGGGAGTTGTTGGGTTTTATAATCCATGACACCGACGAAGAGTCCATCGACAAACACCTGGAGAGAGAAATACTTTGAAGAACTGAACGAGGCAGCTTTGAAAAACAAACATTTAGGGTCGAGACGACGAGCACGAAAACAGCTTTTTCTTTAATTAACAAGGAGAGCTGGAAGCAAAACAAAGCTTTTCTTACAGAATCAATGAGAGGTTCAGACAAACAAGTACAAGTTGCACTTTCAAAAAGAAACTTCTTGGTCAAAAAGAAAACATATTTGATATAAATGAGGATTTTAAACTGTTTGCCGTTATGATGAATAAGTAACATTAAGTAACAAAGTTAAATGTCAATCAATCATGGATCAGAAGAAAAGCTACAATGGAAAAAGACGATCAATAACAATTGACAGTCGATGTATAAGAAAAATGACAAATAAATAGAAACCATTATATTATTTTACATGAACAACAACACAAAAATAATACAGACAAAAGTATATGTGTAGTATTGTCCAGTACTTGACTCTGGTGTTGTGATAGTGTAGTAACAAGTATATATGTGTAGTATTGTCCAGTACTTGACTCTGGTGTTGTGATAGTGTAGTAACAAGGATATATGTGTAGTATTGTCCAGTACTTGACTCTGGTGTTGTGATAGTGTAGTAACAAGTATATATGTGTAGTATTGTCCAGTACTTGACTCTGGTGTTGTGATAGTGTAGTAACAAGTATATATGTGTAGTATTGTCGAGTACTTGACTCTGGTGTTGTGATAGTGTAGTAACAGGTATATATGTGTAGTATTGTCCAGTACTTGACTCTGGTGTTGTGATAGTGTAGTAACAAGGATATATGTGTAGTATTGTCCAGTACTTGACTCTGGTGTTGTGATAGTGTAGTAACAAGTATATATGTGTAGTATTGTCCAGTACTTGACTCTGGTGTTGTGTTAGTGTAGTAACAAGTATATATGTGTAGTATTGTCCAGTACTTGACTCTGGTGTTGTGATAGTGTAGTAACAAGGATATATGTGTAGTATTGTCCAGTACTTGACTCTGGTGTTGTGATAGTGTAGTAACAAGTATATATGTGTAGTATTGTCCAGTACTTGACTCTGGTGTTGTGATAGTGTAGTAACAAGTATATATGTGTAGTATTGTCGAGTACTTGACTCTGGTGTTGTGATAGTGTAGTAACAGGTATATATGTGTAGTATTGTCCAGTACTTGACTCTGGTGTTGTGATAGTGTAGTAACAAGGATATATGTGTAGTATTGTCCAGTACTTGACTCTGGTGTTGTGATAGTGTAGTAACAAGGATATATGTGTAGTATTGTCCAGTACTTGACTCTGGTGTTGTGATAGTGTAGTAACAAGAATATATGTGTAGTATTTTCCAGTACTTGACTCTGGTGTTGTGATAGTGTAGTAACAAGTATATATGTGTAGTATTGTCCAGTACTTGACTCTGGTGTTGTAGTATTTACAGACCACATGACTCTTGATGAAGTCGTAACTGCTTTCATTTGTTTTCAAACCAAAATATGTCCAAACATCAGCTTTAAAACCTGCTGGACTCACTGTATCCTCTCGTCCTCAGTCATAGCTGTAAGGTTGAGGGATTTAATTGTTACTCTAGCTGCGGAGGACGTATTGACATCTGCCATCCAGAGGCCGGAAATTGAATTACAGCACAAGAATTAAACGAAGAGCATGAATATTCGATGTTTTAAATACAAGAAAAGCATGATTTGATTAAACTGTAAACCATTAAATAAATACAATATATTTGCGTTTAAATTATGGATATAGAGCTGTTGAATATTGACAAAAGTATTGTGAAAAACAAAATTGCGATATATCGCAGATATTTTCTAGCACCCCTTAATGTTACTAATAATAAGTATTGCAGTATCATTAGTATTTATTTAAATGCTTTTAAATATCCTTTCACACTATGTTTTTGTGTTTTATTCTTCTTGATACATGTTTTAAATCATCTTAATATTCAGCACGTGAAGCAATTATTCATTGTTGGATTCTTTCCGTGAGGCTCTTGTTAAATCTCCGCCTTCATCGGATTTAACACTCCGGGCGAAGGTGTCGACTCAGTCAGCGCACGGATTTGAAAAGTGTGACAAGAAGTGTTCAATCGAGCGAACGTGTCGAAGCTTCTTCTCACCAGAGCTCTGTCTCGGACGTTGTTCTTGGCGTCGAGCATTCCTCCGCCGCCGCCGATGCTGGTCTCGTACAGTGTGTACCCGTACGACTGACCGCTGCCGTGGTTGACCGGCAGGTCCTCCATGTTGACCGGGCGCTCGGACGCCACGGGCTGAGAACGAGTTATTCAGCGAGAGGAATAAATGATACATCAAAGTGCAGAGCGACTCTTTTTTTTTTTTAGGCGGCAGCGTTTTCCCGGCGTACCTCCGGGAAAAGCGCGATTCTTTCGGACATAATAAACACTCGCTGCTGGGAGATGATAAACCACCTGCGCACAAAACAGATGCAGCCTGGAGAAGCCAGACATCTTTCTTCCACTAAACACTGTATGAAAACTATTGTTCATGTCTGGTCGCGGGGAAGGTAAGCGTCGTCTCGGAGGGAAACGAATGACTGGGAGGCGGAGAACGAGTGTTGCAGGAAACACACGCATTGTGTTAATGTCTTGATTTAACTTTTAAATACAGACACAACCTCGCGGACGGAATTCTGAGGTCCTTGCTGGATTGTTTTATAACAATATTCTACAGATGCATCATTGTCTGATCTTACTTCAATAAAACATGCACGAAAAATTTAAATGATATACAAGAAAACAATTGGCATAATTGCAATTTGTAAAAAAAAAAAAAAGGATTAGTTTCTTTGGGCCCTTCTTTCTTTTGGTCTGACGGCCCCTTATAACGGTGACCATTGAATGTGTGGCCCCTTAGAAAATCTTATGTCTCTAGCACAACACGGCAAAAAAAATTGACCAAAAACGGTTTCCTTTAACTGATGAAAATCTCTAAACTTAGGAAAATAATGTCACAACACGATCTAGATCTAATAATCCATGAGTTTGTGTCGTTTAGATTATTGTAACAGTTTATTTTCATGTCTTAACAAGAAGGATGTGTCTCGCCTGCAGCCAAAATTCTGAGCTGCTCTAGTAGAAGAACTCACATTTCTCCGATCCTCAAAACTCTTCACTGGCTGACAGTTTCTTTCAGGATCATTTTAAAATTCTGGTTCTTACTTTCAGATCTATTCATGGTCAAACCTTCCATCAGTGATCTGATCCAGACTTACACCCCAGCTCGGGCTCTGAGGTCTGTGGATCAGAATCTTCTGATGGTTCCTGAACTTCCGGACCAGAGGAGAGAAATCCTTCCAGACTGTTGCTCCTAAGCTTTGGAACCATCTCTATGTTTGATGATCTACTGACTCCTTCAAGAAACATCTGTGTTTGATGATCTACTGACTCCTTCAAGAAACATCTGTGTTTGATGATCTACTGACTCCTTCAAGAAACATCTGTGTTTGATGATCTACTGACTCCTTCAAGAAACATCTGTGTTTGATGATCTACTGACTCCTTCAAGAAACATCTGTGTTTGATGATCTACTGACTCCTTCAAGAAACATCTGTGTTTGATGATCTACTGACTCCTTCAAGAAAGACATTCTTATTTGTGTTTTTTCTTATATATCTTGTTGCTGCTGTGTTTGTCTCTACATTGTCTTGACCTTTTAAAGTATATATTTTACCTGAGTATTGTTTAGATTGTTTAAGCGCTTTGTGACCCTGGTCTGAGAAACTTTTTTTATTATTTTCAAAAGAGTCTTCCTCTTTAATCGTTTCATTTCACAGGTTATAATATATGTGTACTGTCATATTTTACTCTCACCTTCTCCGTGTACATCAGACTGTCCCACAGCGACAGGTGTTGCTGGACGACCACTGGCTCGTACGATCTTCTCTCAGGAACAGGAGGAAGTTCTGGGAGAGGCTTAGCTAAAAAAACAAAAAAAACATAGATTGTTTGTTAAAGCATGTTAGATTCAAAATAATTATACACTATACGTATACGCCATACTTAAATTAACGCTAAAAGATCATCAAAATATAAAGTATAAATCACTAGCTTTATCTAAGAGCTTAAACGTTTGAACACACATTCACAATCAACATTTCACTCAGACTGATTTACACTGTTTCAAGACAAGCTTGGATCAGAATTAGAGACATGACACCGGTTAATTAAAAAACGTATGTTTGTCTGCCTTTTCACACCTTGGCTCGTGGATCAAAGAACGAAGCGGGACCCATCCAGGAGGGGGGGCTGGAAGACGAAGACCCCCACCGAGAACATTTGAATGATAGATTGCAAGAGGGCAAGTTTGGAAGTTTTCTCTGTGGTTGATCGAGACACAGGCAAGTTGAAAGAACCATTTGCCCCGGAAGAGACGACACCCGGGGCGGGAAATTTGCCTTAGATATCGCGATGTTTCTACAGCTCAAGACCCTTTCTCCCGGGGCTATTGAACTGTAGAGTTGCCGGAAGAAAGTGCGTCCGATCGATCGTTAAGCTTGTATTTTGCTTGAATTGAAGCGGCGAATGAACGACCCGTGACACTCTGCATTGACCATTTCTCTCCACAAAGCGAAGTATAAGAACCGGAAGTGACGGCGTGTTGGAGCGACCGGAACGGACTCCGGTTTTGACCATTTTAAGCATAACTTGCTTATTCATCATTATTAACATCCTTATATGGAAACTGCCTTTTTCAAGGATTTTATAAACTTTTAAAAATCTCTTAAACTTAACATTCATCCCACATGGTGTCAGGCACCGAAAGTATCCCCGAACCACAGTTTTTTAGGTCACTCTCCTGCACAACGTCCTGCTAATTGAGTTTTTTACGAGCAAAGAGGCTCTTTCCATCGATTAAAAGACGGGGCTCTTTCCCAGCGACTGCACTTGAAGGTGCTAGACACACACTCTCGCTCCCAGAGGAAATAATAGCTGAAAACATTTCCGCTCTTTCATCGCGGCGCAGAAACAGCTGGGACACCTTTTTCCGTGCTGGATAATGGAGGCTTTGGGGATAACAGACGCTCGTTCTTCATCCACGAACGTCTCTTTAGACATTTCTTAAGCACCTGCCTTTGAATACTTGTGAAGTGAGAGGGAAGTGAGACTGGATCCTTTTTCTATAAGCGTCCATGTGACAGGCGACTGCTAGCGATGTGTACCGTCATGGCAACAGTAGCACTCCTCAGATTCTGGTTCGGATTCTGGTTTTGGGTTTTTAGTTACTTTTCTCTGATAAATATCTTCAAAACTCGCCTGGCAAAGACCCACAAAAAAAAAACTAATTTAGCCTCAAAACTACCAGGCGTAACTCAGTCTGTTACAATTAACAAAATTTAAAAAACCTGGTCGGTCAGAGTACTTAATACCAGCACCTTTTACTACAGGTGGTCTGTGCTCTACTTGCTCTCACGCCTGCTGCCTCCACCTCAAGATGTGTTAATTGCGTGATCTTTTTAATCAACCTAATCATGGCGACAGATTCTTTATAGTAAAAACAATTTCACAATGTTCAGTTTTGTGGATTAGAACCTGTCTGATGGAAGACAGACTTATGGCCCTTGGGTCCGCACTTTGACCAGGACTAATGGCCCTTTTCCGCCGGCAAGTCTCAGAGTCGGCACTAAAAACCCACTTCCGACTGAAGTGACCGACTCTCAACACGAGAGACAAACCCGCCAGAAAAATGTCATTTAAATGATTATTTAATTTTATTATTAGGATTGTGATATGTTCTTAGTAGTCTAGTAGTTCTTAGTTATCTAAGTAGGGCTGTACTAAACAATAAGATATATTTCCATACACTTGCATAATTTTTAATAACGATTTTAGGGGACACTTTATTTTAGGTGACATTTTATGGTTGTTACACCGTCTTTTGGTTAAATTAATTGAACTAAACGTCAAAATATGACTAAAAATCAACTTTAAAATCTAATGGAAACGACTGTATCCTCTCGTTCTGAGTCATACCTGGGATCTTGAAGTATTTCAATGCCATCTAGTGGCCGGAAGTTTATTTGCAAACACAAAAATGTGAATATTCGCATGTTAATAATAAATATTTTAATTTACACACACTTAAGTAAGTTTACATGAACTATTTTATCTTCTCATAGATATATGAGAAGATAAAATGTGGTTTTAAAGCCCAAAAAAGGAATCAATAAAAATTGGCAGGAAGGAGTCCCGTAGGGCCGGAACTACATTACAGAGGATGCCTTTCTTTGTCTGGATTTAAAGGGATAAAGTTCCCCTAAAATTCCAATTTCACTCATTTTCTACCCTCATGTCGACTAATTTTTTTCAGAGTAATCTGTTCTTTTTAGAGTTATAGACACAAATGTTTGTTCATTCACTAGTTTATATTTAAGGTTTGTTTGTAGTAGAAGCTAAAGGCTAACATGCTACACAAAAGGGAAGTTCTTCGGGTAAATATCGCGAGTGCTTCCATTCTATTGTCTACAGTACTTTCTCTAGTAGCTGAGAAACCGGAAGATTCTGCTACAAACACACTTGAAATATAAACTTATTTATCTGTTTTTTCGGGAAAAATTCCTCTCATTCAAGATGGACGTTACAGTAGACGAGCAGTATATGGAGGTATTTGGATGTTTTTAAGCGTCTTTTTGGACGAAGATGAAGACGAAGACAACTGAGCTCCAGTCGCTACATTAAAATGAACAAACACGTTTGTCTAGAACTCTAAAAAGAACAGATTATTCAACATTAGATTAGACAACAAACCCAACATTAATCAACATGCGAGTAGAAAATGAGTTTTAATTTCGGGGTGAACTAGTACTTTCAGTGTCTAGCAGGAACCTAGCGAGAACGGGGAGATCACTGAACTCGACATCGTTTCCAGGGACGCCTCGAGCTGGAATTGAACCGCGGGGTCTTGTGAGATATCACCGCGGCTAAGACTGATTGACGTGCCGCCGACATTTTCTCGCTGCCTGAGCGACGTACACCTGACGCGAGGCGTCACTCTGGGCGGCCCCTGGAGGGTCTCTAGTGCTAGTACAGTACCAGCAGGGATTAACAGTATTAGATTAACTTGATGACACCCCTGCTGGTCATAGATGCAGGTGATCTTCAGCCAACAGGAGGCTCCTCGTGGAGAATCAAGTGAGGGAGGAAGAAGATGGAAAAACAGCACCAGGCAGCACTTACTGTGGTAGTGGCTGAATAAATTCCTCAGAAGATGGTATTTGGTGGTATAATCCCCAGCCTCGGATAATGGAGCGTCGTAATCTGAAAGATAATGTACGATCACAGTGGCGGGCTCAAGAGCAGGAGAGGCGGAGAATACCAATGCTCTCTTATCACACATCTTCTGTCACACTTTCACTTGGAATACACACCTACACAGGGAGACCAGTGAGCGAGAAGAAAAACATTGGATAACGCTGGAGGTTAGAGGTGGTTTGAATTGTTCAAATGCTCACTTTAATGCTGATAAAACAAGGTTGTTACAATGTTAGGAGCCCCGAGGAGGGAGGAGAGAGCGTTCAGGCATCTCTAATTCAGAATCCCATCGTAGTTTATGAGCTGAGGAGAATCAGGTGAAGGTCAGATGCTTCGGAGTGTGAATGGAAGCGTCGCATTCGTGAAATCTTTCCTTTTCTGCCTCTTCTCGTCCTGCAGATTCTTCTCTGCGAAGACTGCTCGTCAAAATGAAAACCATAGATTCCGACGAGAGTCTGACACATTCCACTTTCAATTCATCGCAGGTTGAGTTTATAGACGATTGAAAAAAAACTATATTTAAGGTATTTAAATGTATTTCATTGATTTTCTTCCTTTACCAATATGGAATATATTTTATCTTTAACTATTACAATTATCGTCGGCTGATAATATTAGTAACAACAACAGAAAGAATGCCACTTAGAGGCTGCATACCGCTGCCAAGGAGCGATAGATAAAGCCACAAAAACAACTTTCTAATTATTAAGGTGTTCATCATTCTTGTTTTTTTATTATTATTATTTCATTTAAATTATTAGGATCGTGATATCTACTTTAAGTAGGGCTGTATTATACAATAAAATATATTTCCATACACTTGCATAATTTGTAATAACAATTTAAGGGGACACTTTAATTTAGGTGAATTTTTTGGTTCAATTAATTGAACTAAACGTCAAAATATGACTAAAAATCAGCTTTAAAATATAATGGAAGTGACTGTATCCTCTCGTTCTCAGTCATACCTGGGATCTCACGGTATTTCTTTGCCATCTAGTGGCCGGAAGTTTAATTGCAACACAAAAAATGTGAAACAAACTGTGAATATTTGCATGTAAATAATAAAGATTTTGATTTACACACACTTTATTGAATTTAAATAAACCATTTTATCTTATCATAGATATATGATAAGATAAAATGTGATTTGAATGCCCCGAAAAAGGAATCAATTAAAAAAATTTAAAAAAGGAAAATAAATTGGAATTAGTGCTGTTGAATATCAATGGTATGGTTAAAGTATGGTTAAATATAAATCACTAAATGGTTAGTGATATATATGTATGTTTAATCTTCTACTATTTGAATGTGAGTAAAGTAAGTGTCTTAACCAACAAGTGACAAGTGACAAGTTATCTCGTCTTTACATTTCTTTCAGATATTACGTCCAGAATTAAAACAATTTTTTTTTTGCTAGTTCTGAACCAGAGGTGCGTGCGGCAGCAGTTAGAGGCCATACAAAACCTTCAAAACCTCCCTGGATCCAGATGAAACAACAAAAAGAATTGTTTCCATACATTGTATATATTACTTACTTATACCAGGATTCTATCATCCAGACTAGGTCAGGGGTCAGGGGTCAGGGGTCAGGGGTCAGGGGTCGGTGGGGGGGGGGGTGTCATGGCGTTCACTCACCGTAGCTGGTCACCATGGGTTTGGGCGCCGGCAGATCAATGGCGTACGCTCCGTTCATGAAGCCAAAGTTGGTTCCTCCGTGGAACATGTACAGGTTGATGGACATGTCCAGCTTGAGGATCCGGTCGACCACGGCGACCATATCTGACGACAGGAGATCAAAGTCAAACGGTGAAAAGGGACAAAAAATCCTCGGAGACGTTTCATGAATAAATGGACTGAAACCAGTGTCTCGGGCCAGTAATTAAAAATGCATATGAGGCCGATAAGAGCGAAGGACGCGAGGCTTGAGCATGAACAATGAACCGTGAGAGCGACCGACTGTGTTCCAGCCTCTCCACGGTTCTTCTCTCCAGCGTCTGGCTTCACACCGACACTCTCTCGCTCGCTGACTTCACTCGCTCAGGGAGCTACATTTCAGCGGGAAGTGAGACGTCTGTTCCGAGCGAGTCTGGGTTGAGATGTAAAGGCTGCCGGCAGGAAGAGAGCACAAAGGAAGCTGGGATGTCGAGAAACGTCGTGACAATCCTGGGAGTGAGAAACTGATCCAGACGTTACTGAGCGAGTCAATGCTGCTGGGAAAATGGAACACAACATGTGTTTTTGTCGCCACTAAGAAATAGGAATAATAAACAATTTACTAATGTTTTACTTCTCCGTGATGGTTAGTGGAGAAGGTTGCAGGTTGGATTCTGCTTGTGTGTGTTTACTCCAGTTTCCTCTCACAGTCTAGTCCATACAGAGGTTGGTTGTGTCTCTGAAGTGTCTCTAGGTGTGATTATTCGTTTGTGTGCGCTAATATAAACCTGCTCAAGCGGTCTCCTGCCTCTTGCCCTTAGAAGCTGGGATTGACTTCAGCCCACAAGAGACGCCACAAAGGTTCCACATTAAATACTATGAATCTGATGAAGTTAAGTTTTCCTCTTTAAGACACAGTAACTTCTCATCATGACCATGTTTTACACTTTATTACTTTATTAAGTTGCTCTGAAATCTGGGCGAACGAGAGGTTACGAGAGTCCATTATAATGGCTTCACTCCCCGCTTTGTATATACAACGAGTGCCTTGGAGGTGGAGACTTCTGGGATTGATGACGCACGGTGACAAACCTCAATATTTCAATGAAAAGAGAGTTTTGTTCAAACTCACACTGATGATACAATAGAGTCACATATTACAACATCACACACACACTGATGATACAATAGAGTCACACATTACAACAACACACACACTGATGATACTTACTTACTTACAATAGAGTCACACATCACAACAACACACACACTGATGATACAATAGAGTCACACATCACAACAACACACACACTGATGATACAATAGAGTCACTCATCACAACAACACACACACACACATATGATACAATAGAGTCACACAGAACAATCTTCCTCTCTCTTTGCGCTTGATGGAGTCTACTGACTCCTTTAAGAAACATCTTAAGACGTTTCTATTTGTTCAGGCTTTTCCTTGAATTTCTCGAACTCCTGTGTTGTTCTCGGTGTTGTCTTGATCTTTGAAGTATGTACTGTTTTGAGTATTGTTTTGATTGTTAAAGCGCTTTGTGACCCTGGTCTCGAAAAGCGCTATATAAATATATATTACTTACTTACTTACTTACTTACAACAACACACACACACTGATGATCCAATAGAGTCACATATCACAACAACAAACACACACTGATGATACAATAGAGTCACACATCACAAAAAACACACACACAGATGATACAATAGAGTCACTCATCACAACAACACACACACACATATAATACAATAGAGTCACACATCACAACAACACACACACACTGATGATACAATAGAGTCACACATCACAACAACAAACACACACTGATGATACAATAGAGTCACACATCACAACAACACACACACTGATGATACAATAGAGTCACACATCACAACAACACACACACTGATGATACAATAGAGTCACACATCACAACAACACACACACACAGATGATACAATAGAGTCACTCATCACAACAACACACACACACTGATGATACAATAGAGTCACACATCACAACAACAAACACACACTGATGATACAATATAGTCACACATCACAACAACACACACATTGAGGATACAATAAAGTCACACATCACAAAAACACACACTGATGATACAATAGAGTCACACATCACAACAACACACACACAGATGATACAATAGAGTCACACATCACAACAACACACACACTGATGATACAATAGAGTCACACATCGCAACAACACACACACACTGATGATACAATAGAGTCCAAATCACAACAACACGCACACACTGATGATACAATAGAGTCCAAATCACAACAACACACACACACATACACATTTTAGTTGAACTTTAAGGTATATTTAACAAGGACAACATACATATATACAGTAGATTTGTATTTAACTCTAGTGTTATAGGGTCAAGGTGACCCAAAGGCCCAAAAAACGAATTTGTTAGTGGTATCCCTTGTGTTGTCTTTGGGTTGTCTTCTTTAATGGAAGCCAGGGAGTTTATTATTTATCTTATTAAGTACTTTTAATTTCCTTCAATTTAAGCTAAGGGACTCAAATACTCTAATACTTAAAATACATTTTGATCCAAATGAAGATGAAAAGGTTATAATAAAATATGGTTCACTGGTGAAGAATATTTATATTTATATTATTCAAGTACAAGATGAAAATTGTTCAAATTATTGCGATAACATTTCTATGATTATCGAGCTGAGTCGCGGTAGGTTGAAGAAACGTTTATATATTATTGTAAGAAAGTTAAATCTCAGCGTTCAAAAGGTCTCGTCTTTTTAAAAATGTGAACAAATCTTCGGAAGAAGACAAAGGAGAAGATGGAACTCATTTAACAGGAGGAAGTAAACCCTTCAATTGTGTGTAAAAGCGGAGCTGATAAAGGACTATTGTGTGTTTCTGGTGGCTGGTCTGCAGGATTTATCTCTCACGTCCCCCACGGCAACCTTCTTGTCCTTCCTCCGTCTTTTCCCGAGAGCACAAACTATTTTAATCCTTGCTTAGGTTTTTGTCTCGAGTCTTATTTATCCGCGGGGCCCTGGAACGTCTGGAGACACGGCAGATTTACCTCCAGAGATTCCGAGCTGGCTCCGGGCTCAGAAGCTGTCGCACGCCCGACACAAATGAGGCAGTAATATCGACCCCTGCTGCAGAGAAAACCTTTACCTCCCCGCGAAGAATTTATCAAGCTAAGCAAAGTCCTGTCATGGTTTCAACACCTAATCTCACTGTATTGTTCTCCTTGGAGTCCAGGAACGTTCTCGCTCACCTTCAGCCGAGTACACGTGGTGACGGTCTCCCCACAGATCGAACCAGCCCGTCCAGTACTCCGTCACCATCCTCGGCTTCCGGGGCTGCAGGAGAGCGTTTGCTTTTAGATGCTTTTAGAATCACAGTTTCTTCAGGGATTCAGTCCTTCTGTGCAGGTTCAACTCACATGTAGTTCATCCAAATATTCGATGTCATCCAGATTCAGTTTCTGGAAGTTCAGGGTTTCTAAAGCTTTAATAGGAAAATAAATGTAGCAAAAGTTACAGTAAAACCATCAAACAATAAAAGGGGATTATATTGTTCATGTCAAAAATTAATAAATTCAATGACAAATAAATCAAATGGTTCTGTTTTTGTATATTTTCATTTTGCATGAACAGATTCAAGAAAGAAAGAAATATATGTTGCATAAAACAGTTCAATTGAACAAAAACATATTAATTCACATAGCTCTGAATCAACAATGTGATTTGAAAGAGATAGAATAGATAGAATAGATAGATAAGATAGGTAAGATAGAATAGATAGATAAGATAGGTAAGATAGGTAAGATAGAATAGATAGATAAGATAGATAAGATAGAATAGATAGAATAGATAGAATAGATAGAATAGATAGATAAGATAGATAAGATAGATAAGATAGATAAGATATATAAGATATATAAGATATATAAGATAGAAGAGATAGAATAGATAGATTAGATTAGATTAGATTAGATTAGATTAGATTAGGATGGATGGATGGATGGATGGATGGATGGATGGATGGATGGATGGATGGATGGATGGATGGATGGATGGATGGATGGATGGATGGATGGATGGATGGATGGATGGATGGATGGATGGATGGATGGATGGATGGATGGATGGATGGATGGATGGATGGATGGATGGATGGATGGATGGATCACTCCAAATGTTGAGCTTCAAACCTTCAGAATCCAAAATATAAATTAAAGAACACTTTGCGAAACGGGTTATTTTTCAAACACATGAAAACTAGTACAAATCTCTTGACGGTGCTTTCATGTCTACACTACAGGTGGTCTGTGCTCTACTTGCTCTGTGCTGCAGATGTAAGTAAGTAATATTTATAGAGCGCTGTGTCGCTTAGAAAAAGAAAAACCTGTACTATATATAGATATATATACTTATATAAACCTTAATTCTTGAATATATTTCTATTTTTCTTTATATGTTTAAGCCTTGTCTATAAAGTCAAAGAGTTATTCAATTTATTGCAAACTTGATATCAGTTTACAGTCATTTTTGAGCGTTTTATAAACAACAAACACTTAACTAACAATCTTAGGTCTGTTGTTGTAAAATAATAGAAATACTAACCGTTATTAAACATCTATATAATATATTATATATTTAAAAAGGAGCACAGAGAAAAACAGTTCTTATTATCTGACAGTATTTATACTTTTTTATTTCACTAATCAGAATATTTACCTCACACTTCCTTTGTGGTATTTTGTTCATTTATTACTTCTTAATAAATGTTACAGAATGCAGACTTTGTGTTTGTCATAAGTGAACATTATGTGTGTCATATATTACTGTTAGTAGTACATAAAGTATAGATACTTATTTTAGCTCCTCCAGATTTAAGTTTACTTCTCCTCGTCTAACGAAACCCAAACATGTTTAATTTAGAGTCGCTCAACAAACAAATGACATCCGTGGTTGGATCGTGACGTTTCATTTCAATTTCAAGGTCAATTGACTCACGACATCATCTCTCGTAACGAGAGTCAATTTAACAGGTAAACCAAACACACACGATTCCCTCGAAGCATTTTCTCAGCTCGGGGGTTTCGTCATTTAATGTTATCGTAAGAATTGCATTTTAAATATATCGACTGAAAGAAGTAAATACATGACAAACCCATGAACAACCAGAGGTTCACAGCAGGAAACTTTCATTCGAAAAACAACAACTCATGAACAGATTGTTTTCAAGAGCGCCGGGAGGTTGTGCTCTTTGAGTAAAGTCTGCAAGAATAGAAGCGTCAACATCTACACACGTTACACACTTAAAAATTCATAAGTGCTTAGAAAAATATCTTTTTCTCTCGTTCATTTCTCACCAATATAAACATGCAAGTGAGGCACGGCTGCTGTCGACCAATGAGGGTGTGTGTTTTTGGTCATGTGATGTTGGACTCCTTCGGGAGACTGTAGTGTCAATAAAGTTTTGAGACTTTATTGACAGTGATAACTCACAAGCTTTTATAAACAATTGTTGAAAGATACGACAACGATTAGTGCATTCAACACTATCGAGCCTCGCAAAGTAATACTACGGTGACTTACGCAGTAATACTACGAGGATCAAGGAGAAATACTATCACGCCCCGCGGAGTAATACTAAGGAGCCTCACAGAGTAATTTTACAGTGACTTGCAGAGTAGTACTACAGTAACTTGCAGAGTTATACAATGGAGCCTGGCAAAATGATACTACAGTGATTTGCGCAGTAATACTAGTGACTCGCGGAGTAATACCATGAAGCCTCAAAGAGTACTATTTCAGTGACTTACGGAGTTATACAATGGAGTCTCGCAAAATAATACTACAGTGATTTGCGGAAATATAGTACAGTGATCCCTGGAGTAATACTATGAAGCCTGGCAGAGTAATATTACAGTGACTCGTGGAATAATACTACAGT
Source organism: Callionymus lyra (assembly GCF_982586985.1). Taxonomy (NCBI): domain Eukaryota; kingdom Metazoa; phylum Chordata; class Actinopteri; order Syngnathiformes; family Callionymidae; genus Callionymus; species Callionymus lyra. Next base: position 4,765,927 of record NC_141824.1, read on the forward strand.
GACACACAGAAAAATACTATGAAGCCTTGTGTAGTAATATAAAAAAGACTCGCAAAACAATACTACAGTGATCAGTGGAGTAATACTATGAAGCCTGGCAGAGTAATATTACAGTGACTCGCGGAATAATACTACAGTGACACACAGAATAATACTATGAAGCCTTGTGTAGTAATATAAAAGTGACTAGCAAAACAATACTACAGTTTCTGGCGGAATAATACTACAGTGACTCATGGTTCCTCTTGGGGGAACCCTATGGAGCCTCACGTAGTATACTAAAGTGTCTTGTGGAGTAATACTATGGAGCCTCATGTAGTAATACTACAGTGACTTGCAAAAAATATAAAAATAATCATAAAAATACTGTGACTCTTGGAGTAACACTATGTAGTCTAGCACAGTAATATTACTGTGACTTATGAGTGATTTGGTGACTATGGAGACGCATAGTTATACTACGGAGCCTTGTGGAGTTTTGTGATACATCTGTTGTGTTGGTTTTAACTGTGTACCTATTTGAAATGGGTCTACAAGAATAAGTTGTGTGTCTGATAACTACTGGAAGGGCTTTGATGTAATGGGATTAGCAGGTGTAGACAGAACCCTCTAGTGGTTATATAGCGTTTATCGTCAATTTATTCTGGTTATGAATATGACGACTCTCTCTCCTCGCCGCCACAAGCGTGTTTGTTCGTGGAACAATACCTCCATCCACTCGCCCGGGCTCCAGTCCGTCCTTGTCATCCGAGGTCAGCAGCAGCTCCGTGACGCCTCTCGACAACAAAGCCTAGAGAAGATCAGCGTGTTTGCGAGCGTGCACACGTGCGAACCAGCTTCTTGCCTCTTTGATGAACGCCATGTACTCTCCATCCCGGCCGTCGTCTCCATATTCGTTCTCCACTTGAACGGCGATAATCGGGCCTCCCTGGGAGAACTGCAGGAGTGAATGGACGACACATTTAAGCAGCACTTCCTTCTGACCGTCTCTCTGCTCGACACATTGACAAACAAGTGCGAATCAAAGATGCTTCAATGACGCATGAAGAGGGGAAGAAAAGAGAAGGTGGTTTGTCAAGACATAAATTCAACAATCTCAACCTGTGTGTTATTCAATGGAATAGAAAAGAGAAATGAAAACCAGGACTAGAAGAGTGGGTGTGTGTGGTGTAACCACTGAATACACTCATGGATGCAGGCTTTAAAAACTGCTCCTGGACACCCACTCTGCTCTGCTCTGACTTGACATGCAAACATGTTTTTAAGCAGTAATACTACTGTGACTTGCGGAGTTATACAATGGAACCTCGCAAAGTAATACTACAGTGATATCGCGCAGTAATACTAGTGACTCGCAGAGTAATACCATGAAGCTTCAAACAGTGATATTACAGTACCTTGCGGAGTTATACAATGGAGTCTGGCAAAGTAATACTACAGTAATTTGCGCAGTAATACTACAGTGACTCGCGGAGTAATACCATGAAGCCTCAGGAGTAATATTAAAGTGACTTGTGGAGTTATACAATGGAGTCTCGCAAAGTAATACTACAGTAAATTGCACAGTAATACTACAGTGACTCGTGGAGTAATACTATGAAGTCTCGCAGAGTAATATTACAGTGACTCGCGGAATATTACTACAGTGACTCGTGGAGTAATACTATGAAGCTTCGAAGAGTAATACTACAGTGACTCCTGGAGTAATACTATGAAGCCTCGCAGAGTAATACTACAGTGACTCATGGAGTAACACTATGAAGCCTCGCAGAGTAATATTACAGTAACTTGCGTAATAATACTACAGTGACTTTGAAGTTTTGCAGATTAATACTACAGTATTGGCCAGTAATACTGCAGTGACACACAGAGTAATACTATAAAGCATTGCATATTTATATTACAGTGACTCGTAAAACAATATTACAGTAACTCGCAGAATAATACTACGGTAACTTGTGTAGTAACACTATGAAGTCTTGCAGATTAATACTACAGTGACTTGGGCAGTAATACTGCAGTGACACAGAGAGTAATACTGTAAAGCCTTGCATAGTAATATTACGGTGACTCGTAAAACCATACTACAGTGACTGGCGGAATAATACTTCATTTACATGCAAAAATGTTTTTAAAAAAGCAGTGATCATGTTGTGATTATAAAATATATTAAAATATGTTCATACTTAAGAATTGTTTCTCGTGTCCACATTTGTCATAAAACTTTGATTTTCTCCAATGGTATTCAGCTTTCAACTATTTATCTGTATTTATATATTTATTTATTTTGAAAAGGTTCCTTTGAATAAAATTCCTCCTGATATAAAATGTAATCTTTTGGAAGGTCGGGGAAGGAATTGACAAAATCTTAAAAAAACCAATCATTTAAAAAAAAAAAAAAAGTATTAACATCAGTAAATGACCGTTTATTCTATTTTTAACACTATCATTATAATTATAGTAACGATTGAACTGTTGCTTTTCAGCAACATGTGTTTTAAATTGCATTTAAATTAATATATATATATATATATACACACAGTACAGTCCAAAGGTTTGGACACACAAAACTATGAATGAACCGTGTGGAACTTCTCGTATATTCTAGTTTCTTGAAAGTAACACATTTTCTCTGATGACTGTTGTCATTCTTTTGATGACCCTCAAAATGACATGGTTTTTTCGGGAAAAATTAGTGGATCTTTTTGCCTTATAAATGGGTCTGGGACAGGGGTGGGCAAACTCGGTCCTTTTTTTTCCAACCAATCGTGCATGTACAGTTTAACCAATGAAGTTTCAGCTAAACAAGCAACACCAGACTGACAGTCAACTGATTACACTCCTAGGACACCTGATTGGTCACAAGGTGTCCTCTTGATTGGTTTGAACAAAAACCTGCTGTGTTGTGCAGAAATCATTTAGAGACAACCCTGTGGAGAATATTATCATTCATGTTATGGAAGAACCATTCAGGTTTTGGCCTGTACTGTAGAAAATAGTTGACAAATTCTCCTCTTTTATTGTGTAAAAAATAGGGCTGCATGATATATTGTAAGACTATCGATACCGCAATAAAGTAAAGGGTTTTTAGAGTTGTGAATTTGTACTTCTTTGTCTCGTTGTCGTTTACGTCTCCGTCCGTCTGTGAACTGTGCGGCGCAGCTTGATAGACTCGGTTGCTATGGCGACACACCTTGCCGGTGCTGACTTACCTCAGTATATACAGTGAAGTAATACTAACTTGTGATCTAGTCAAACACTAGTGATCCAGTCACTCGTCTCTTTCAACCTCCTTTGTTAAAGCAACATATTGTAAGAACTTTTCATCTCGTCTCAGTTGTTTTCTTAGAAGATCGTGAACTTCCAAACAAACCTGTCCGTCTTCACCGTATGCTAACGAGCTAAGTTGTTAGCGTCATTTATAAAGTGTTATGTGTGCGTCTTCACCGTATGCTAACGAGCTAAGTTGTTAGCGTCATTTATAAAGTGTTATGTGTGCGTCTTAACCGTATGCTAACGAGCTAAGTTGTTAGCGTCATTTATAAAGTGTTATGTGTGCGTCTTCACCGTATGCTAACGAGCTAAGTTGTTAGCGTCATTTATAAAGTGTTATGTGTGCGTCTTCACCGTATGCTAACGAGCTAAGTTGTTAGCGTCATTTATAAAGTGTTATGTGTGCGTGTACAAGGAGGTGGATTTATTATTGATTTGGTGATATCATGACACGCCGGCAGCTCCTCTCTGATGTCGCTCAGTTTGGCGGGAAACCGATGCAAGTCCCGCGAGACTGAGCGTTATAAGTGATATTTTTCTACCATCATCTCGGCATCAAAGCGCGGAAATAAATATCGCATAGTTTTCGTCATCTTAACCCCTGTGTCCCCTACAGTACATTTGCGTGGCTACATTTTTAGGCGATCGAAAACATATCCGATCAATCTCGATATCGCAATTCAAGACACCAATATAGAATACCGTAAAAACCAAGTGTACCTGGAACGGCAGCACTGTTGAGATGAGCCGATCGAAGAAGGAGTCGACGGCGCCCGTGAATCCAGGGTAAGTCGTCCTCAGCTTCATGTTTTTATCGCGCAACAACCAGCTGAAAATACACCACAAAACATTCCAGATTAACTTGTCGGTCTGACTGGTGTAGATATCAGATGCACCTTCACAAACTCCAGCATGACGATCACAAAATGCAGCGGCAGATAACGTTACCGCGCCGACGGCCCCAGGGACGCCGCTCCGATGATAATCAAATAAATAAATATCACCTTAAACTCGCCGTCTCTCCAGGCAAACGACTGCAAAAATACCTTCCTCCCGTCTCTCCCTTCTAACATTTATCCGGCCACATCTATTTTGATTACAGGATTATGCCGAGCTGTGCTTTGAGGCAGACACGCCTGCCAGATTTAATTACCGCGTTCTCCAATACGTCATGAATCCACAAAAACTTCAGTCCTCCCGTCATGTTCGGCTCATTTGCACGACACAGAACGAGGCTTATCTTGATTCAGGGAAGATGTGAAGAACTTGATGTCCTTAAAAAACAGCAGATCAGTATTCAGTGCAAACTTTAATACTCGCAATGAAGATTAAATACAAGTCATATGTAGAAATGTTTGTGTCTTCAGATGCTATAGTTCACTCGATACTGTATCCATTTTTTATTTTGGCTTCAAATAACTTTACTATAGCTCTTGAATAATTTACAGTCAATAAAGTGTTGTTTTTTTAAATAAAATACCTCCATTTTCTTTTTCAAATTGACATTTAAAGTTCAAATATTCTCAGCGTTTTTGGTCATTTTTGTGTTGCAATTAAACTCCCGGCCTCTATGTGGCAGCAGTCATCGTGTCCTCCAGAGCTAAAGGATCCATGAAATCTTGCAAGATCCCGGCGATGACTGAGGACGAGAGGATACAGGCTTTTAAAGCTGATGTTTGGACATATTTTGGTTTGAAAACAATTGAAAGCAGTTACGACTTCGTCAAGAGTCTTGTGGTCTGTAAATACTACAACACCAGAGTCAAGTACTGGACAATACTACACATATATACTTGTTACTACACTATCACAACACCAGAGTCAAGTACTGGACAATACTACACATATATACTTGTTACTACACTATCACAACACCAGAGTCAAGTACTGGACAATACTACACATATATACTTGTTACTACACTATCACAACACCAGAGTCAAGTACTGGACAATACTACACATATATACTTGTTACTACACTATCACAACACCAGAGTCAAGTACTGGACAATACTACACATATATACTTGTTACTACACTATCACAACACCAGAGTCAAGTACTGGACAATACTACACATATATACTTGTTACTACACTATCACAACACCAGAGTCAAGTACTGGACAATACTACACATATATACTTGTTACTACACTATCACAACACCAGAGTCAAGTACTGGACAATACTACACATATATACTTGTTACTACACTATCACAACACCAGAGTCAAGTACTGGACAATACTACACATATATACTTGTTACTACACTATCACAACACCAGAGTCAAGTACTGGACAATACTACACATATATACTTGTTACTACACTATCACAACACCAGAGTCAAGTACTGGACAATACTACACATATATATACAGTACTTGTTACTACACTATCACAACACCAGAGTCAAGTACTGGACAATACTACACATATATCCTTGTTACTACACTATCACAACACCAGAGTCAAGTACTGGACAATACTACACATATACTTGTTACTACACTGTCACAACACCAGAGTCAAGTACTCGACAATACTACACATATATACTTGTTACTACACTATCACAACACCAGAGTAAAGTACTGGACAATACTACACATGTATACTTGTTACTACACTATCACAACACCAGAGTCAAGTACTGGACAATACTACACATATATACTTGTTACTACACTATCACAACACCAGAGTCAAGTACTGGACAATACTACACATATATACTTGTTACTACACTATCACAACACCAGAGTCAAGTACTCGACAATACTACACATATATACTTGTTACTACACTATCACAACACCAGAGTCAAGTACATACAGCAGTTATAGAAACTAAAAAATATATAATTTTAGGATCAATCTGACCAGTAATTTGGTCACCAGTACTTTACAAGGTAACAACTAATATCACAAATGTAAATGTATCAACAATGACGAGAAAAATAAATACAATTATAATGGAGCGTTTCATAATAGAAGTGAAGAGAGTGCAGACGGGGTGGACTGCCTGAAGAGGACGGGAGGAGGTGAGGCGCGACAGAAGAGTGAAAGCGAAGCTTCATCAGACGACAGTGAAACCGAAGACGATGTGTGATTTACAGAGACGACAAGAAGCAGAAGAGTAAGAAGAGTCGACGAGGCTCGGGGTATTTTCAGTTCCTCGCCAGAAAGAAAGGATCAGGAACGAAGATCCGTTCACGTAAAGAAGACATGTGAGGGACGAGTGTCGGACGGAGAATATAAGAAATTATTAACGAAAAACAAGCAGAGAAATGGAGGTAAAAGACAACATGAAGAGGAAAGGAACTGACTGAGAAGAAACCAAGGGATCAATAAAGTTCCATCCATCAATAAGGTTAAACAGAAGCAGATAAACCTGGGTAATCCTCCGAGATCCCACTCCGCACAGATGTAAGGTCCGGGCCGAAGGATCACCTGGAGGCCCAGACTGGAGGCGAGCGTCAGGTACGCTCTGAGGGAAAAACACATCAAAACATTTGTCAACGTATCAAACAATGATGCGTAAATAAATAAAAAAAAGATTCATCCACGTCATCAAAGAGTTAGTTTGGCAGTTGATTGATGCCTTGTTCTATTTTTATATTTCTTATTGTGTGTGTTATCCTCGTTCAACGATCTTTTGTTGTGTTTTGGAAAGAGAGGCAGGAGATATTACTCCTAAACAACACTGCCATCTGTCGGTATAAATGTGCCATTTCTCGTATTGAAGTTTAGACAACAAAACATTATTTGTAGTTAAAGTATTTCATTTTGTACACATGTTGTCGGTATTGTTGGTAGAATTTGTTCTTAATTGTTAATTCAATTATTTCAGTTTGACTTTTAAATTAAAATAAAATGTATTATGATATAGAGATATAGAGATTTATTTTGGTAATAGTTGATCATATTTCCTGTTGCATCTTCATGTGTGTATAAATGAAAATTAAAAGAAAATATTTACTGAATTGAGTACATTTGTTTATTTTAAAATGTCTCCTTAAAAGCGTTTCTTCTTCGATGTAACTTACGCCAAATCGAGCTCATCTTCAAAGTTGAAAACTCCTCGCTCCGGCTCGTGAAGGTTCCACGGCACATACCTGGAGAGAGACGTTTGCCTTCTTTCAGCTTTTAAATACTGTTTTTTCAACAACAAAAACAATCCAAACGGAACAGAAAGATGTGAAGAATGTGCATGAATATCGAAAGAAACGTAGTTAAAATAACTCTATAAACCTGGACTACGTTCAACGTCTTGTTGAAGCTGAAACACTCAACAGTCATTAGCGTGACGTAGAAACGAAAGTAGCATTAACTTAAAACTAACCAGGAAATAAACGTTTGAAGTTAAGCCAATATAAAAAACGTCACAAAAGACAAACTGACAGATATAATGACGCACGTCTTGCTTATGATCACAATAATCAAACAACCCTGAGCGGTGAAGCGTACGTGGTGAGGGTGTTGAGTCCACACGCCTTCATCTTCAGCAGCCGGTCCTGCCAGTACGCTCGGGGGACACGGAAGTAATGGATGGAGCCTCCCAGGATGCGGAAGGATTCTCCCTCCAGACTAAACTGAGAGGAATCGGCCTTCAGGCCCTCGGTGCGCTGCATTCTTCTGGCCGAGGGAGATCCTGAGGGGGAAACACATCCTGAGTTTAGCAGCAGAGAAAGATAATAAGCAAACTAGTTACAGAGGCAGAGGAAGGATCCCCTGGAGCTCCAACACCTGCTGGAGTCCAGAGATTCTGCATTTCCTTCCCTTTAATCCAGGTAAAACAGGAATAATAATAGTCTATATATACATAGACATATGTCACAGTACAGATTGGAATGCAGTAGGATCTGGAATATTACTAGTACAGACTGGAATTCCAGAATCCTGATACTGAACTGGGATTTGAATATTGATATGGGTTAAGGTCTGATTATATCAAAATAACTTTGATGTAATCAGAATTTCTCCGAATAGAATCGGACAATGTCCTGGTAGAATTCCCATTTGTACTAGTACAGATTAGAATTCCAATATGTACTAGTACAGTTTGGAATTCACTAGTAGAATCTGGAATCCTTTTTGGACAGATCGGAATTCCAATATTAGAATAGAATAGAAAACGTTTATTCATCCCCAGAGGTGAAACACACTTTTACAACAGCAGCAGCAGGACAATGAAAATAAAGTGCATGGAAAAAAAGAAATAGTAAAAGAGATAATAAAATAAAATAAAATAAAACGATCTTAAAAATATACAAATTATTTACAGTATTAGAAAATTAGCACTATTAACTGAATAAAATAAAGTAAAATAAAATAAAATAAAAATAAAAATAAAACAAAACAAAACAAAACAAAATAAAATAAAATAAAATAAAATAAAATAAAATAAAGTAAAATAAAAACAAAAAATAAAAACACACGAGAAGAAAAACACTCATATTCAGATCCCAGTTCAGTAGTAGAATTCCAATCTGTACTAGTAGGACTCCATATGAGGGCCGGGTCTAGGCAGGGGCAAGAGGGGGCCTGGCCCCCTCAAATAAATGTTGTGCCCCCTCAAACTTACATGTAAGTAAGTAAGTAACAGCACAATGCCCCCTCAAGATTTGTGGCTGCCCCCTCATACATGCCTGTCTAGACCGGGCCCTGCTCCATATATATATATATATATATATATATATACTGTATATATATATATACTGTATATATATATATATATATATATATATATATATATATATATATATATATATATATATATATTGCATCATTGGGTGTTTAGACTAAGCTTCAGAGTCTCTATCAAACTCTCTCTCGCTCCAAAAGAGAATAAAAGTCTAATCAAATTGTCAGATTGTCAGACAGTTTTAATTTTAATGACCTGTGCATTAACTTTTTGTTTATATTCTGTTTATTACAAGTCGGTTGATTATTTATTTCATTTTGTTGGTTATTCATTTTTATTTATTTTCTTGAATGTCTTAATTAATGTCTGTTTAAGTCTTTAATTGTAAAGTCTTCATTTGTTTTAAGTGTTTAATGTCTGTTGTTAAGTCCTTTCAACTGTATTCATGTTTTGCATCGTGGGTCAGAGAGGACAGCAATTTCATTTATGCTGTATGTCTTAATACATGCTTATTTGACAATAAAAGAACTTGACTTGACTTGACTTTCTGCTGCTGCAAGGATGTATCTGCTCTCTGTGACGGTACAAATGAAGAGTATCTGTAACGTCCACAGCGTTACAAGGTAATATATAAAAGTGGGGGACGGGCAAAAATAATAATCAATACCATTAAAAAAAAAAGATTTCTTCTATTTTTTTGAATAAAATGTCATTCTTTTCAAGATGAAATTGACTCAAATGTGTTTTCTAAAACAAGAAAACTTGATTTAAAAATCTATGAGTGTCTTTCCAAAACACAAATAAATGATCGAAGTCTCTTACACACGACACAACAAAAAAGAGGCTTATATTATATTTACAATGACATTTAAACAAACATATATTTTAACATACATACGTACATACATACATACATACAACTTCAACCCGCAGCAGTTTTTGTCCTCTACAATATTTTTTGACAAAGTTTTACAGTTTTTGAGAAACTGTAGTTTTATAGAAAATAACTTTATATGGAAAAATACTAGTAGTACTATATATGTAAGTAAGTAAGTAAGTAATATTTATTTATATAGCGCTTTTCGAGACCAGGGTCACAAAGCGCTTAAACAATCAAAACAATAAAAAAAGTACATACTTTAAAGATCAAGATAATACTTGTTTTTAATCGTCTCCCAAATTCCCGAAGGAGATCTCCAGAGGGATAAAGTCTAATAAATATATATATATATATATATATATATATATATATATATATATATATATTAAGTATTGTCTACTACTGCAATTTAGAGAATTAAACTGTGGAAGGAGGACATATGTATTTATTGTTATCACTGTGTGTTAAAGTCATGGAAATGATAAAGTGTGTCAATAATTGAGCTACATGTTGTTAAAGTGAAGTAAAAGCTGAAAGTATGAACACATGTGTACTACATACATGACGAATGTACAGATACAACTTGAACTTGAGGTGTCCAGACTGGTCTCACCTGGTGAACTGAGAAAGAATAATGTCTTCAAAAGCAACACAGAAAAGTAATAAAAATAATCTTATTTTGAGAAGAACTGAACAGATTAATGGACCAGAATTCTACTGAAGCTGAGACTGTGTGGTGCACGAACAGAAGTCCCTTTAAAAAACCAACCGATATATAAACTCTCAAACCAGGCGTGATTTACAGGCAAAAATACGACTTTTACCTCACAAATTGTTATCTTACCACTAATAATCTTGCTTCCGGGGGAGGAATTCTGACACAAAACGCGCTTTTAGTGATGATTTAAGTCGTTTTTGTGTCTCTGTCGATCACTCGTGCAGACGAGGAGTAGCGTTTGTTGTTCCACGTGACCAGCCAGGGTTAGGGACCGTCGTTACAAGAATAAGGGATCGTTCAAGAAAATATCATGGTCAGGCGAAATTATACTTTATATATGTTAGTTTAAACATAAGACATTTTATTCTAGTTTTTTAAATAAAGATGTTTGTTTTTTTGTGATGGTTGAACCACGTCATGTTGTACACAATACCTGTCTTCCTCTAGTAAACAGTAGATTTATTTCTCAAGTAAAAAGAGGAATAAAAAAAAATGTAAATAAGTTAAAAGCAAATGCAATTGTCTAACATATTTAGACACACCTTAATTATTCAAAGTCTAGGATCAGTTTATGTTTGTTAACAAAAGTATTTCATCTTTAACAAACAATATTAGATAAAATGCAAAATAAAGACATATTAATATTTCCATTGAAGTCTATCTTTCCGGCTGTTATTGACTCTTTAGGAATTTTCTTTTGTACACACAGCATAGATCTCTATAAAATATTGAAAAAATAGTGCCAAAATGAATGAAGACGTTAAAGGGGACACAAGTTGTTTTGGTGATTAAATAATACATTTTTCAGTTGTAAAATTATGCTTTGTGTACCTAGGTTGTTGTTTTTTTTTGTTTTATTTTCTGTATCTCCAGTATAATTTCTTTGCATTTATCATACGTCTATAATTTTTGGTTATGTTTTTATTTAACTGACATTGTTTTAATAGTATTTTAATGCTACTTTTTTATTATTATTTTCACTTATTCCATAATTTATGTTTTATCTGCATCTCATTTCTTCTCAAGCTTTTTTTGCATTATATATTTAATTCATAACTTTTTATTTTTGTTCTTTTTCATCCGGGGTCTCGGTTTTAGTCACGGTGTGTCATAAATAAATAAATAATTTCAAGTATAAGAAGGTAAAGTGATGTGTAATGTGAACCCAAAGCTAGGACAGCAATAGCATGAAGTCTTGATCTCACTCGCCCTAAACTGTGTGTTTGTGATCCGCAGTAAGTTTAACAGTTTAGTTGTATTCACGGTGTCAAGAATCCGCACCATCAAACCCTCACTCACATCTACAAAAGTTATATTGTTATTCTGGAGAAATCCCTGTGAAAGTGAATCTTCATGTCATAATTATGGTTATTATTTGATCGTTTGTTGCTTTAGTATCAGGAGAACCACGAGCCTCAGGATCTCACTCCATGTCTACTGGACGACCCAGAGGCCATGGTTCTCAACTGTACAGTGAAGACAAACTTTAAAAATAGTTCAATAAATGTTCAGTTCATGTTCGTGTAGTTTAATAATAGATTCTGCATTATAGACCATGATGGTATATTATTATTATTATTATTATTATTACACTAAACTAATTCACTCTCTGATTGGTGTGTTGATTGTATCATTAACTGAATATATCGTATGGAATCGTATCATTAACTGAATATATCGTATTGATTGTATCATTAACTGAATATATCGTATGGAATCGTATCATTAACTGAATATATCGTATCTTATCGTATCATTAACTGAATATGTCGTATGGAATCGTATCGTGAACTGAATATATCGTATTGATTGTATCATTAACATAACACAGAATATGAATATTAACTGAATATATCGTATCTTATCGTATCATTAACTGAATATATCGTATTGATTGTATCATTAACTGAATATATCGTATTGATTGTATCATTAACTGAATATATCGTATGGAATCGTATCATTAACTGAATATATCGTATTGATTCGTATCATTAACTGAATATATCGTATTGATTGTATCATTAACTGAATATATCGTATCTTATCGTATCATTAACTGAATATATCGTATGGAATCGTATCGTGAACTGAATATATCGTATTGATTGTATCATTAACTGAATATATCGTATCTTATCGTATCATTAACTGAATATATCGTATGGAATCGTATCATTAACTGAATATATCGTATTGATTGTATCATTAACTGAATATATCGTATTGATTGTATCATTAACTGAATATATCGTATGGAATCGTATCATTAACTGAATATATTGTATTGATTGTATCATTAACTGAATATATCGTATGGAATCGTATCATTAACTGAATATATCGTATTGATTGTATCATTAACTGAATATATCGTATGGAATCGTATCATTAACTGAATATATCGTATCTTATCGTATCATTAACTGAATATATCGTATGGAATCGTATCGTGAACTGAATATATCTGGTATATTATTATTATTATTATTACACTAAACTAATTCACTCTCTGATTGGTGTGTTTGAAAACTCGCACAGGAAGTGTTCCACAGGCTGAAGTCACATCAGACCATCATTTGATGATAGTAGTCAAAACGTGTTGAAGGTGGTCTCACGTTGTGGTCATGTTTGCAAAAGTGAAAAGCAGTTGCACATTTACTTTTGGTTCACACTGTACAAGATGCTGAGATCTTCGAGGTGGAGTTCCGTCGTGGTTTTCTGCTCTCTGTCCATCTTTGCAAATGGTAAGTGTTGGAGTGAACATTTAAGAAACTAAGTGAAGTAAGTGGAGTCGCTGTAACAAACAACAACCAGGACTAATTATTTTGCACTTTGCGCACTTTTTACAATATCATAGATAAAGAAAAATCATTTAATTTGTCACTTTTTCAAGTATTAAACATTTTATTGTACTTTAGAAAAGAATCCAAATAATTATGGGTTTGAGGAAAAAAATGTCGTGAGCTGAATATATTGTATCTTATCGTATTATTAACTGAATATATCGTATCTTATCATATTTTGAGCTGCATATATCGTATCTTATCGTATTATTAACTGAATATATCGTATCTTATCGTATCATTAATTGAATATATCGTATGGAATCGTATCATTAACTGAATATATTGTATTGATTGTATCATTAACTGAATATATCGTATCTTATCGTATCATTAACTGAATATATCTTATGGAATCGTATCGTGAACTGAATATATCGTATTGATTGTATCATTAACTGAATATATCGTATGGAATCGTATCATTAACTGAATATATCGTATTGATTGTATCATTAACTGAATATATCATATCTTATCGTATCATTAACTGAATATATCGTATTGATTGTATCATTAACTGAATATATCGTATGGAATCGTATCATTAACTGAATATATCGTATGGAATCGTATCATTAACTGAATATATTGTATTGATTGTATCATTAACTGAATATATCGTATGGAATCGTATCATTAACTGAATATATCGTATCTTATCGTATTATTAACTTAATATATTGTATGGAATCGTATCGTGAACTGAATATATCTGGTATATTATTATTATTATTATTACACTAAACTAATTCACTCTCTGATTGGTGTGTTTGAAAACTCGCACAGGAAGTGTTCCACAGGCTGAAGTCACATCAGACCATCATTTGACGATAGTAGTCAAAACGTGTTGAAGGTGGTCTCACGTTGTGGTCATGTTTGCAAAAGTGAAAAGCAGTTGCACATTTACTTTTGGTTCACACTGTACAAGATGCTGAGATCTTCGAGGTGGAGTTCCATCGTGGTTTTCTGCTCTCTGTCCATCTTTGCAAATGGTAAGTGTTGAGTGAACATTTAAGAAACTAAGTGAAGTAAGTGGAGTCGCTGTAACAAACAACAACCAGGACTAATTATTTTGCACTTTGCTCACTTTTTACAATATCATAGAAAAAGAAAAATCATTTAATTTGTCACTTTTTCAAGTATTAAACATTTTATTGTACTTTAGAAAAGAATCCAAATAATTATGGGTTTGAGGAAAAAAATGTCGTGAGCTGAATATATTGTATCTTATCGTATCATTAACTGAATATATGGTATGGAATCGTATCGTGAACTGAATATATTGTATTGATTGTATCATTAACTGAATATATCGTATGGAATCGTATCATTAACTGAATATATCGTATCTTATCGTATCATTAACTGAATATATCGTATTGAATCGTATTATTAACTGAATATATCGTATCTTATCTTATCATTAACTGAATGTATTGTATCTTATCGTATCATTAACTGAATATATCGTATTGAATCGTATCATGGGCTGAATATATCGTATTATTAACTGAATATATCGTATCTTATCGTATCATTAACTGAATATATCGTATCTTATCGTATTATTAACTGAATATATCGTATTGAATCGTATCATTAACTGAATATATCGTATCTTATCGTATTATTAACTGAATATATCGTATCTTATCGTATCATTAACTGAATATATCGTATTGAATCGTATCATTAACTGAATATATCGTATTGAATCGTATCATTAACTGAATATATCGTATTGAATCGTATTATTAACTGAATATATCGTATTGAATCGTATCATTAACTGAATATATCGTATCTTATCGTATTATTAACTGAATATATCGTATCTTATCGTATCATTAACTGAATATATCGTATCTTATCGTATCATTAACTGAATATATCGTATTGAATCGTATTATTAACTGAATATATCGTATCAAATTGTATTATTAACTGAAAATATCGTATTAAATCGTATCATGAGCTAAATATATCGTATTGAATCGTATCGTGAACTGAATATATCGTATGGAATCGTGTCATTAATTGAATATATTGTATTAAATCGTATCATTAACTGAATATATCGTATCTTATCGTATCATTAACTGAATATATCGTGTGGAATCGTATCGTGAACTGAATATATCATATTGATTGTATCATTAACTGAATATATCGTATTGATTGTATCATTAACTGAATATATCGTATGGAATCGTATCATTAACTGAATATATCGTATTGATTGTATTATTAACTGAATATATCGTATTGAATCGTATCGTGAACTGAATATATCGTATTGATTGTATTATTAACTGAATATATCGTATGGAATCGTATCGTGAACTGAATATATCGTATTGATTGTATCATTAACTGAATATGTCGTATGAATCTCTTCATCTCTTAAGCTGCTCAGATGGAGACATGTCATATTCAGGACCATAAGGAGTTGGAAGTGGATCTCGGCTCTTCTGCGACTCTGCCGTGTCACTTCGATAACGTCACCGATGAGTTCGTACTCTGGGAACAACAAAGCGAAGAATCCACGAACGATCACTTCACTAATGAGGTGCTCAAGCTGAAAAGTGATGGAAGGATGCTCTTCCTGTCGCCCAGAGACGGTCGAGTCAAAGTCTACTACGTTCAGCTGTTTGAGGGAAACTTCTCCATCTCCATCGAGGACCTGCAGGAGTCTGACCTGGGCTCGTACTACTGCATCTACAGACATGAGTGTTTTCAAGTGGAGCTGAAGAAGAAAAGAGGTACGTGAGTAGAAAGTTTGCAGAGGTCGCTGACGTCCTGCGGTCATGTAATGAATGTTTTGTTTTTTTTTAAACCCGAAGCTTCATCTGCAGCTATGAGCCAAGATGGACAGTTTCTGATCTACTTCGCTGCTGGCGCTGTTGTTCTGATGCTGATGTTTCTCTGTGGCTACTGCATCTGCAAGTATTACTCGTGTGGAGTTAACCATGAGGTGTTTGACTTTATGTTTCTTTACTTCAGGGATACAACGCAACAAAGACATGTACGCAGTACATGCACGTTTCAGTTCATCAAATGGTTTGTATATTTGATTTTTTGTGAGAATACTTACAGAGAATAGATTTTTAACTTTATATTATATTTTCAAAAACCTACACGGGCGAACCTACAAGGTTTACATTTTTGTCCACAGGAGTAGTCGAGAGAACCAGCACTTTATTCAACTCCTAATCCCATCACATTAAAGCACTTCCTGTGGTTATCAGAAATATTCTTCTTCTAATAATCACTTCAAATATTGTGTGTACTTAATCATAGTCACATAACAGATGAATCACAAAACTGTATTTACCTTATTTTTAAAAGGCATCACTTAAAATCTTGAAATGTACTTAAAAGCTCCTCATAAACCTTATTTATTGATTGTGTTTTTACTCACTGACCTCTCACTGGTTTGATGTGGTTCAGGGCGAAACAAACTCTGTCAAAATGTTCCTAAATTATGAAGCTGCACTGAGAGTCAACGCGGTATTACTACACACAGCTCCATAGTATTACTCCGCGAGGCTCCATAGTATTACTCTGAGTCACTTTAGTATTACTCCGCGAGGCTCCATAGTATTACTCTGTGAGTCACTGTAGTATTACTCCGCGAGGCTCCATAGTATTACTCTGAGTCACTTTAGTATTACTCCGCGAGGCTCCATAGTATTACTCTGAGTCACTTTAGTATTACTCCGCGAGGCTCCATAGTATTACTCTGAGTCACTTTAGTATTACTCCGCGAGGCTCCATAGTATTACTCTGAGTCACTTTAGTATTACTCCGCGAGGCTCCATAGTATTACTCTGAGTCACTTTAGTATTACTCCGCGAGGCTCCATAGTATTACTCTGAGTCACTTTAGTAATACTCCGCGAGGCTCCATAGTATTAGTCTGAGTCACTGTAGTATTACTCTGCGAGGCTTCGTAGTATTACTCTGAGTCACTGTAGTATAACTCCGTGAGGCTCCATAGTATTACTCTGAGTCACTGTAGTATTACTCTGCGAGGCTTCGTAGTATTACTCTGAGTCACTGTAGTATAACTCCGTGAGGCTCCATAGTATTACTCTGAATCACTGTAGTATTACTCCGCGAGGCTCCATAGTATTAGTCTGAGTCACTGTAGTATTACTCCGCGAGGCTTCATAGTATTACTCTGAGTCACTGTAGTATAACTCCGTGAGGCTCCATAGTATTAGTCTGAGTCACAGTAGTATTACTCCGCAAGGCTCCATAGTATAACTCTGCGAGTCACTGAAGTATTACTCAGCGAGGCTCCATAGTATAACTCTGTGAGGCACTTTATTTTTATTTCGCGAGGCTCCATAGTATTACTCTGAGTCACTGTAGTATTACTCCGCGAGGCTACATAGTATAACTCTGTGAGTCACTGTAGTATTCATTTCGTGAGGCTCCATAGTATAACTCTGAGTCACTGTAGTATTCATTTCGTGAGGCTCCATAGTATAACTCTGAGTCACTGTAGTATTACTCCGCGAGGCTACATAGTATAACTCTGTGAGTCACTGTAGTATTCATTTCGTGAGGCTCCATAGTATAACTCTGAGTCACTGTAGTATTCATTTCGTGAGGCTCCTTAGTATAACTCTGAGTCACTGTAGTATTCATTTCGCGAGGCTCCATAGTATAACTCTGAGTCACTGTAGTATTAATTTCGCGAGGCTCCATAGTATAACTCTGAGTCACTGTAGTATTCATTTCGCGAGGCTCCATAGTATAACTCTGAGTCACTGTAGTATTAATTTCGCGAGGCTCCATAGTATAACTCTGAGTCACTGTAGTATTCATTTCGCGAGGCTCCATAGTATAACTCTGTGAGTCACAGTAGTAATAATCCGCGAAGCTACATAGTATAACTCTGAGTCACTGTAGTATTACTGAGCGAATCTCCACAGTATAACTCTGAGTCACAGTAGTATTACTGAGTGAATCTCCATAGTATAACTCTGAGTCACTGTAGTATTACTGAGCGAATCTCCACAGTATAACTCTGAGTCACTAAAGTATTACTCTGCGAGTACGGTTCAGTAGTATTTTGCCTGACAGATTAATACTTCAAAGCCACTCTATATTTATTTTGTAATTAAGGAACATTTTAGGATAAATACGTGTGTACGAATAGTATCACCATTAAGAAGTTCTCTAAGTAAAACGCGTAAACTGAAGCTGAATTGAAGTATTTTCCATTTCAAGAGAACATTCGAGAACTATTCTCACGGTAAACACCTCGAGCACCTGAGAGATTCTAAAGTGCAAAGAGCAACGTTTCCTGAGACTCTGGAACATCTGGTTGAGCTTGAAGACCACACACTGGCCTGGTTTATCAGAAGCTGCATCTACAGAAGCATCAGTGACTTGTGGTTTCTCTGTTGACGGCAACTGAAACCATTCGTTCTGTTCCAGTGAGGTTGGACTTTAGACGCGTGTTCATGTCCACAAGATTTCCATGTTTCATGTGAAGCTCTGACAACATTATTTAACATAATAAGAATCAGAAGTTTATTTCCATTAATGAGAAATACACTCATGTATTGGAAATATTGTACAAAATAATTTGAATGAAATAAAAAAAAATAGATGAATTAAAATACAATAAATTGATATTTATACAACAAAATAAATTAAAATTATATTATAAATTACAATTAAATACAAATAGATGAATAAAACACAATATATAAAATGGAATGGCTAAAACACAATTTAATAAAGTGAGATTATTAAAATACAATAAATTGATATTAATTTTTTTTTTAAACTATACAATGAGATAATAATATAAATTACAATTTAATAAAGTGATATTATTAAAATACAATACATTGATATAAATAAAAAAAATATCAATTGAAATAATATTATAAATTACAATTTTAAAAAAGGGATATTATTAAAAAATAATGAATTGATATTAATATAACAAAATAAATTAAAATAATATTATAAATTAAAATGTGATGAATAAAACACACTAAAATGAAATTATATTAATGAAATACAATACAATTAAATGTTAATAATATAATCCTATAAAATGAAAGGAGATCGATAAAACACAATAAACTAAAATTATATTATTAAAATACAATACATTTATATTAATAAAAAGAATTGAAGTAATATTATGAATTACAATTAAATGGGATGAATTAAACGTAATAAATTAAAAATAATATTATAAATCACAATTCAATAAAATTGGATGAATAAAACGTAATAAAAATATATATATTATAAATTACAATTAAATCAAATGGAATTAATAGAACAAAGTAAAATGAAATTCCATTAATGAAATACAAAAAATAAATGTAATTAATAAAATACTATAAAATGAAACGAGTAAAAAAAAACAACACAATAAACCAAAATTATATTAATAAAATACAATGAAATGTGATGGAAAAATTACAATTAAATACAATTAGGTGAATGAAACACAATCAAATAATATGAGATGAATAAAATACAATAACGTAAAATTATATGAATAAAATATGATTCATATAATACAATGAAATTAATAAAAAGCCAAATAAATGAAATTGTGGTCGTCTCTGACCCACAATGCAAAACATGAATACAGTTGACATTTAAATGACATTTAAAACAAATTCAAGAAAATATATAAAATAAAATAACCCACAAAATGAAATAAATAAACAACAATACTTAAATGATTAACTAAAACTAAACAGAATATAAACAAAAAACAAAGTTAATGCACAAACACTAAATAAATAAACGTTTATAAACAGTTGGACTCTATCAACGCGGTAAATTCTTGGATCAAATTAATAAAAGTCATTGAAATAAAACAAATGTGAAATATAATGTGATTTAAAAACGTATTTCTTGAGCGAATCTCCATAGTATAACCCTGAGTCACTGTAGTATTACTCTGCGAGTATCATCAGAACATGATCTGGATCTTATAATCATGTGTTTTTGTCGTTTACACTATTGTAACAGTTTATTTTGTGTCTAAACCAGAAGGATCTTCTCGCCTGCAGTTCATACAAAACTCTGCAGCCAGAATTCTGAGCCGCTCTAGTAGAAGAACTCACATTTCTCCTTCAAACTCTTCACTGGCTGCCAGTTTCTTTCAGGATCATTTTAAAATTCTGGTTCTTACTTTCAGATCTCCTAACAGCGCTTAAACAATCAAAACAATACTCAATAAAATATATACTTTAAAAGATCAAGACACATAAGACAAACACAGGAGTCTCAGAAATTCAAGGAAAAGCTCAAAACTTGTTTTTATTTCTACCTGGACAGGACTGACTGCACCTGAACAAACACAAGGTAATGGACGTCAATGATTGTGTAACGTTTGTTTCATCAACACTAATCTCTGTCGCACGTTTCAAGAGTCCGACAATGTGGTCTTTAGTGGGTTCAGTTCTCGCTTCCGGGCCTCGATGTCGTTCAAACGAGTCTTCAGATCTTCTCGGAAGCCAGTGAACAACTCTCCGCGTAACTTGAACCTGGACCAGGTCGCGCTGGAGCTGAAGCCGACTCAAGGTACTCCAGAGTTACTCTCAGTGTTCCGTGACCGGATGAAGTAACGGTTGTTCTCGCAGGAGGTCACGGTTCCACCAACATGCTGCCGGTTCCGTCTCCTCAGATGCCGTGTTCGTCGTGCAAGTGTGAGTGACGCCTCGTGTCGTAACGTAAATGTTTATTCAACGTTCAATGTCTCCACAGGTTCACCGAACCTTCAGCAGAAGAGTGAGTTTCAACCACTCGTCGTGTGATGTTTGTGTTTCTGACTCTCGTCTCTCGTTCAGATACGAACCAGTTCGTTTACAGCAGAAACAATTTTCCAAACACTTGGAAATAGAGGAAGAAGATCAACGTCATCGTCGTCATCCAGACTTTTCTTGCTGGTTTTCATTTATATACAGTCGGAAGCTAATTGTGTTCACTAGATTTGAAGTATATATGTGGAGTATTGTGGAGTACTTGACTCTGGTGTTGTGATAGTGTAGTAACAAGTATATATATGTGTAGTATTGTCCAGTACTTGACTCTGGTGTTGTGATAGTGTAGTAACAAGTATATATGTGTAGTATTGTCCAGTATTTGACTCTGGTGTTGTGATAGTGTAGTAACAAGGATATATGTGTAGTATTGTCCAGTACTTGACTCTGGTGTTGTGATAGTGTAGTAACAAGTATATATGTTTAGTATTGTCGAGTACTTGACTCTGGTGTTGTGATAGTTTAGTAACAAGTATATATGTGTAGTATTGTCCAGTACTTGACTCTGGTGTTGTGATAGTGTAGTAACAAGTATATATGTGTAGTATTGTCGAGTACTTGACTCTGGTGTTGTGATAGTGTAGTAACAAGTATATATGTGTAGTATTGTGGAGTACCTGACTCTGGTGTTGTTATAGTGAAGTATCAAGTATATATGTGTAGTATTGTCCAGTACGTCACTTTGGTGTTGTGATAGTAAAGTAACAAGTATATATGTGTAGTATTGTCCAGTACTTCATTTTGGTGTTGTGCTAGTGTAGTAACAAGTATATATGTGTAGTATTGTCCAGTACTTCACTTTGGTGTTGTGATAGTGTAGTAACAAGTATATATGTGTAGTATTGTCCAGTACTTCACTTTGGTGTTGTGATAGTGTAGTAACAAGTATATATGTGTAGAATTGTGGAGAACCTGACTCTGGTGTTGTTAAAGTGTAGTAACAAGTAGATATGTGTAGTATTGTCCAGTACTTCACTTTGGTGTTGTGATAGTGTAGTAACAAGTATATATGTGTAGTATTGTCCAGCACCTCACTTTGGTGTTATAAGTAAGTAAGTAAGTAATTTTTATTTGTATAGCGCTTTTCCAGACCAGGGTCACAAAGTAATTCACTTTGGTGTTGTGATAGAGTAGTAACAAGTATATATGTGTAGTATTCTCCAGTACTTGACTCTGGTGTTGTGATAGTGTAGTAACAAGTATATATGTGTAGTATTCTCCAGTACTTGACTCTGGTGTTGTAGTATTTACAGACCACATGACTCTTGACGAAGTCGTAACTGCTTACATTTGTTTTCAAACCAAAATATGTCCAAACATCAGCTTTAAAAAGCTGCTGGACTCACTGTATCCTCTCGTCCCCAGTCATCGCCAAAATTCCATTGTTCTTTTAGCTGCAGAGGACGTAATGACTGCTGCAATCTTGAGGCCATGAGTTTGATTTCAACAGAAAAATGAACAAACGCTGTGAATATTTGTTAATTGTAAATAAAAATTGAAAAAATGAAGTATTTTATATTCAATTCACTGAAATATAAACCACGAGAGAAAAAACACAAACACCACTATGTTGTGTAGCATTTTATGTAGCGGCAAGATAGTGCTCATAATTTTGACTACGATAAACTACTAATTGTGTAAAAATGTTGTTGTAAAAAGTACTATTTCATTGTATGTTCTTTCAAGTGTTTTAGAGAGATCTCCATGTAAGCTCGTTTTTTCTTCTATACTATACTTTCACTATACTATATATTACTATAATTTTGATTTTGTATAATATTTACTGCATTTTATCCTTTTCAACCTCTGTCCTTATTTTTCAAGATCCATTTTTAATATAAAAAATATATAACAACAAATACCAGAAAACCTTTATTAGACACGATTCTTCAGCCATAGAGGTTAAAATGGGACAATGTTGCTCCCTTTGTTGATTTATATTCTCCATTTATTTCTTAAATATATTGAGTAAAAGAAAATAAAGTTAAAAAAAACTGTAACAACTTATGTCCTTATTTTTGAAGAGTCTTTCTTGTACCATAATAATAACACATTATTTATAACGAAGAAAAGGGTTTAATAGAACATTTATCTATTATTTTCAATTATTATTGTCACTATTGCCTGTTCTTGATGTTAGTGTTAAAATGTCTTTCTACAGACCTTGCCTAGAACTTCACTTTAATACTGTGACAGTGAGTTAATTCTGCCCTTGTTCATTAAAATGCTACTTATTTATAAGGCGTTGTTTATTAAATAATATTGAATGAAATACAATTAAATTAAATGTTATTGATAAAAAATACTACAAAATGAAACGAGATAAATAAAACACAATAAACTAAAATTATATTAATAAAATACAATAAATGCGATGGATAAAATACAATTAGTTGAATGAAACAAAATCAAATAATATGAGATTAATAAAATACAATAAAGAAAAATTATGTGAATAAAATATGATTAAAATAATAAAATAAAATTCATTCTACAGGACTTAAATTAATAGATTTGTGCCTAGAACTTCACTTTAATATTGTAACAGTGAGTAAATGTTGGCCTTAAAATGCCACTAGGCGTGGTTTGTTAAATAATTTAAATTTATATAATAAATATTTACCTTCGTAAAGATAATTATTATTTACCTTTATTGGCCGTTTTTGCTGTGGTTATGAAATATTACTTTTATAATATATAAGAAATGATTATTTACTTCCGTTCAACGTGGGACAATGTCGCCCTCTGCCGGTGTATGATTGGCCACTGATGTCACGTCACGTGTCAATAACCCACCAATAGAAAACACGTCTGAGCAGAGTTTGCGGAAGTCGTTTCTCGCTGCGTCGTACATGAAACGTGAGGATGTTAAAAAAGACAACAATGTTGTTTAAGCAGAATTAAAACCGTAAAGTGAAACCTGTCGAGATCTCGGCTTCGTGAATGACTTAATGTCCGTATTTAGATTGTTTTAACTGCGTAATATGTCGAAGTCTTCGAAGAGTAAAAGCTCCAGAGGAGAGTACCAAGAGCTGCCCATCGACGTCCACCAGGACAGTCTGGTCCAGGCGGTCAAAGACAACACTTTCCTGCTGGTCAGCGGAGAGACTGGCAGTGGGAAAACCACCCAGCTGCCCCAGTACCTGCACCGAGCAGGTAACACATGTGTTCTACGTTCTTTGAAAGATATTCCTACGTAAATGATAGTTAACAAGTGTACACATATTAAAGACAATTAGTTCTATAAGTCCTTGAATGTTTATCTAAATTGAAACTAAAAACCTGTCTAGTGAACTATACCATCAATAAAAAATAAATAAAAAGTGAAGGAAAACATCTTCTTCATGTTGTATTTAATACATGTCTCTAGTTCAACACTGCAGACACTGTTTGAACTGAGAAAAATGTATACACTTAGTAAAATGTTGTCACAACATGATCAGGAGTTTATAATCCATGCGTTTGTGTAGTTTAGAGTAGACTATTGTAACAGTTTGTTTTCATGTCTAAACAAGAAGGATGTGTCTCGCCTGCAGTTCATACAAAACTCTGCAGCCAGAATTCTGAGCCGCTCTAGTAGAAGAACTCACATTTCTCCTTCAAACGCTTCACTGGCTGCCAGTTTCTTTCAGGATAAATTTTAAAAATGTCTGGTTTAATGGTTTTTACTTTCAGAGATATTGGATCTTGGATCTGAAATGTATATTTTTATTTCACTACAGCAAAGTAACGCTGAAACTAAAACGAGGAAAAAAAAGATTGTTATTATGAATTATATGTTTTACTTTCAGAGTTGAAGGGATAGTTTTTCTTGTGTCGTAATGAAACATGTTCATGAATATCTTTTATGTGTTTATATTTTTAAGTGTTTTAAATATCGAACACTAATTCATACTGAGGGATCAATAAAGTTTTACCTTACCTTACCTTACCTTATACTGTTTTTTTCCTTTTTTTACAATAGAGTTATCGCATCAAGACTTTACTTATTTTATTCAAAACAGTATTGAAAGAAAGAAAATTAAGAATAAAATGTAAAATGTCTCTTTATGTTCTTCTTCTTATTTTATTTTTTATTTATTATTTTTTATTGTTTATGTAAAATTGCTGGCTATTGGAAAAAGACAATCAATAAAGTTTTACCTTACCTTACCTTAATTGAAAATAAAATGTAATTATAACAGAGTAAGAGGGAATTTCATAATGAACACCATATACCATAATAATATTATGAGTCACTGAGCTGGAGTCCATGAAAGTTGAAGTGATAACATTCTTATAGTTGATTCAATACATCATTATCATTCAAAACCCGGTATCTCTTATTATGTAAGTAAGTAAGTAATATTTGAAGAGTGCTTTTCTGGACCAGGGTCACAAAGCGGTTAAACAATCAAAACAATACTCAATAAAATATATACTTAAAAGATAAAGACAACATAAGACAAACACAGGAGTCTCGGAAAATCAAGGAAAATCGCAAATAAAAGTGTCTTGAGATGTTTCTTGAAGGAGTCAGTAGATCATCAAACACAGATGTTTCTTGAAGGAGTCAGTAGATCATCAAACACAGAGATGGTTCTTGAAGGAGTCAGTAGATCATCAAACACAGATGTTTCTGGAAGGAGTCAGTAGATCATCAAACACAGATGTTTCTTGAAGGAGTCAGTAGATCATCAAACACTGATGTTTCTTCAAGGAGTCAGTAGATCATCAAACACAGATGTTTCTTGAAGGAGTCAGTAGATCATCAAACACAGAGATGTTTCTTGAAGGAGTCAGTAGATCATCAAACACAGAGATGGTTCCAAAGCTTAGGAGCAACAGTCTGGAAGGATTTCTCTCCTCTGGTCCGGAAGTTCAGGAACCATCAGTAGATTCTGATCCACAGACCTCAGAGCCCGAGCTGGGGTGTAAGTCTGGATCAGATCACTGATGGAAGGTCTGACCATGAATAGATCTGAAAGTAAGAACCAGAATTTTAAAATGATCCTGAAAGAAACTGGCAGCCAGTGAAGAGTTTGAAGGAGAAATGTGAGTTCTTCTACTAGAGCGGCTCAGAAATCTGGCTGCAGAGTTTTGTATGAACTGCAGGCGAGACACATCCTTCTTGTATTATTATTATTGTTATATGTAACATACATATTAATGTATGTTATAAAAATGATAATCTGTTTATTCCCTTCAAATATTGTAAGATTTAACATGAATGACAAATGGAAAAAAATATAAATTAAATATATATTTTTTAAAAGACAGATTTTCAACATTTCAGCTCATATTAATTTGTAAATCCACACATTGAATTATACTTTTAAGAAATGTTTACCTTCAAGGAGGGATGATTTTAGGTTTGGGTTTTCTACGACTACAGTTGTTTTTTAACATTTGTGTCCGTCTTTATTTTTTTTCCTTAAGGTTTTTGCAAAGATGGCAAAATTGGCATCACTCAGCCCCGCAGGGTTGCTGCCATCACAGTGGCCCAGCGGGTGGCGCAGGAAATGCACTTCACTCTGGGCAGAGAGGTCGGCTATCAAGTGCGCTTCGATGACTGCACCACTCAAGTGAGTCTCAGCCGCACATTCCTCTGCGTAGAAGACGAAAGAATTCAACTTGATGTGTCTTTTGTTGCAGGACACGGAAGTGAAATACATGACGGATGGATGTTTGCTCCGAGAAGTCCTGGCAGATCCACACCTTTCTCAGTACAGTGTCATCATTTTGGATGAAGTTCACGAGAGAAGTCTCAACACGGTAGGAATTAGTGCCGCACGATATTGGATATACGTGCGATATTCGATATTAATGCGATTATAC
This sequence comes from Callionymus lyra, assembly GCF_982586985.1. NCBI lineage: Eukaryota > Metazoa > Chordata > Actinopteri > Syngnathiformes > Callionymidae > Callionymus > Callionymus lyra. The sequence continues at coordinate 4,792,929 of NC_141824.1, forward strand.
TGTAGTAGAAGGTCCGGGGGAAACAATGCGATATTTCCCTGTCGTTTATTTCAGCGCTTCAGTGTCGACATGATGGTGGAAAAATATCACTTATAACACTCAGTCTCGCGGGACTTGCATCGGTTTCCTGCCAAACTGAGCGACATCAGAGAGGAGCCGCCGGCGCGTCGTGATATCACCAAATCAATAATAAATCCACCTCCTTGTACACGCACACATAACACTTTATAAATGACGCTAACAACTTAGCTCGTTAGCATACGGTGAAGACGCACACATAACACTTTATAAATGACGCTAACAACTTAGCTCGTTAGCATACGGTGAAGACGGACACATAACACTTTATAAATGACGCTAACAACTTAGCTCGTTAGCATACAGTGAAGACGCACACATAACACTTTATAAATGACGCTAACAACTTAGCTCGTTAGCATACGGTGAAGACGCACACATAACACTTTATAAATGACGCTGACAACTTAGCTCGTTAGCATACGGTGAAGACGCACAAATAACACTTTATAAATGACGCTAACAACTTAGTTCGTTAGCATACGGTGAAGACGCACACATAACACTTTATAAATGACGCTAACAACTTAGCTCGTTAGCATACGGTGAAGACGCACACATAACACTTTATAAATGACGCTAACAACTTAGCTCGTTAGCATACGGTGAAGACGCACACATAACACTTTATAAATGACGCTAACAACTTAGCTCGTTAGCATACGGTGAAGACGCACACATAACACTTTATAAATGACGCTAACAACTTAGCTCGTTAGCATACGGTGAAGACGCACACATAACACTTTATAAATGACGCTAACAACTTAGTTCGTTAGCATACGGTGAAGACGCACACATAACACTTTATAAATGACGCTAACAACTTAGCTCGTTAGCATACGGTGAAGACGGACAGGTTTGTTTGGAAGTTCACGATCTTATAAGAAAACAACTGAGACGAGATGAAAAGTTCTTACAATATGTTGCTTTAACAAAGGAGGTTGAAAGAGACGAGAATTCTTTGAATTTCTCGAAATCCTGTGTTGTTGTATGTAAAGTATTGTTTTGATTGTTTAAGCGCTTTGTGACCCTGGTCTCGAAAAGCGCTATATAAATAAATATTACTTACTTACTTACTTACTTACTTACTTACGAGTGACTGGATCACTAGTGTTTGACTAGATCATAAGTTAGTATTACTTCACTGGATATACTGAGCTAAGTCAGCGCTGTGGCGAGACGCATCGTCATAGTAACCGAGCCTAACAAGCTGCACAGTTCACAGACGGACGGAGACGTAAACAACAACGAGACATAGAAGTACAAATTGACAACTTTACAGAACGTGACACTGATTGATCGAAGTACGTATTTAAGAAATGCTTGACTTTACAATAAGAAAATGTCGATATGCATAACGCGATATAAATATATTTTCGATACATCGTGCAACCCTAGTAAGAATCATGTTTTACAAACATGTCAAGATCACTGTCCTCACTTGAATTAAAAAAAAAAATCTTCATCATTTTGACCAGAAAATGTGATGTTCTTATAATAATTAAACCAGGATTTTTTATGAAATACCTGAACAAGAGTATGTTTTATTTACTAATGCGTCCTCCCTCCTTCATGCGTGTCCACACGGCTAGAAAGTGTCTTTTATGCTCGCAGGACATCCTCCTCGGTCTGATGAAGAAAGTCTTCTGTGGTACCGGTAAAGCCACCAGAGGGCGCTCATCCCCCCTGAAGGTGGTGGTGATGTCGGCGACGTTGGAGAGCGAGAAGCTTTCGGCTTTTCTCGAGGACTGCCCCGTCTTCTCCATACCTGGGAGGACGTTTCCCGTCACGTGTACTTTCGGTTCGGCCGTGGGACCTAAAGACCTGGAGAGTACTGGATATTTGAAAGAGGTATACGCGGCATTATTAAGAAAGTATAAATGTGTTTTACCTTAAATACTGTTTCGTCTTTTTAGGTGGTGTCGGTCGCACTTGACGTGCACACCAGTGAGGCGGCAGGAGACATTCTTGTTTTTTTAACAGGTGAACCACAATAAGATGCTGCTGACCATTGTATATCTGTGATACTATTACTGTAGTAACAAGTATATATGTGTATTATTGTCCAGTACTTGATTCTGGTGTTGAGATAGTGTAGTAACAAGTATATATGTGTAGTATTGTCCAGTACATTTGTTTTCAAACCAAAATATGTCCAAACATCGGCTTTAAAAGCTTCTGGACTCGCTGTATCCTCTCATCCTCAGCCATCGGCAGGATCTCGCTGGAATTTATTGTTCGTCAAGCTGCGGAGGACGTAGTGACTTCTGCCATCTAGTGGCCTGGGGTTTAATTGCAACACAAAACAAACAAACGCGGTGAATATTTCCATGTAAATTTGAAAAAATCGAATTATTTTATTTTATACACACTTTATTGAAATATAAACCATAAAATAACTACGATAAAAATAAAGTAAGATCTGAAATCCACCGAAATCGATACTGTGCTGTTGTATAGAGGTACTATAGGTACTGTATAGAGTTACTATAGGTACTGTATAGAGGTACTACAGGTACTGTATATAGGTACTATAGGTACTGTATATAGGTACTATAGGTACTGTATAGAGGTACTATAGGTACTGTATAGAGGTAATATAGGTACTGTATAGAGTTACTATAGGTACTGTATAGAGGTACTATAGGTACTGTATAGAGGTACTATAGGTACTGTATAGAGGTACTATAGGTACTGTATAGAGGTACTATAGGTACTGTATAGAGGCTATAGTTAAGTGTATGCATATTTATGTACAGGTCAGTCAGAGATCGAGCGAGCGTGCGACCTGTTGTTCCAAAAGGCCGAAACGATCGACTATCGCTACGACGTCTACGATGACGCCGTGGAGGGTCTGCTGATCCTGCCCCTGTACGGATCCATGCCCACAGGTGAGCTCCTCCCACCACCAGCATCATCGACTCACCTGAGATGTGTCGTCACCTTCACTTCTGTGTGTTCGTACAGAGCAGCAGAGGCAGATCTTTCAGCCTCCACCTCCAGGGATCAGGAAATGTGTCGTCGCCACCAATATAGCAGCGACGTCTCTCACCATCAATGGAATAAAGTAAGAAGTCTATGGATCAGTGACATCGGAATATTTAATGTTTAAATGTTACTCCTGTGTTGTTCTCAGTGTTATCTTGACCTTTAAAGTATATACTTTATTGAGTATTGTTTTGATTGTTTAAGCGCTTTGTGACCCTGGTCTGGAAAATCGACATTTGAGCCAAACTTTTCATGTGACGAGATAGAAGCACAATCGAGGGGATCGGTACTCTGTTGGTACTCTGTTGGTACTGTCTGGTGGAAGTATGTATTATGTATTTATTGAATTCAAAAAAAAAAATTGAATTTAGAAAATCTAATTTTAAATTATTGGAATTAGAATATCAAACAATGTGTGTCAAATAAATAACGCGTTTGGAAAATATTCTTTTTGTTTAAATAAAAACGTTCAATAAAAACATTTAAATAATAAATAAAGATTTAATTGAGTTATTTTTTAAAAATTGAAAGAAATTTGAACAATTCAATAAAAGCTTAAAAACATTTTTTAATGTTAATTTGAAACGTTTAATAATCTGATGCTACTAATATATTCTTATACTTCATATTTGGTAAGTAAGTAAGTCATTTATATTTATTAGCGCTTTTCCAGACCAGGGTCACAAAGCGCTTAAACTATCAAAACAATACTCAATAAAGTATATACTTTAAAGGTCTTTTAAAAATATATTTAAAAATTATAAGTTATTTAAAATGTATATTTAGAGGTTTATTTGGTGCAACAGAGAAGCCAGGACGTTGTAGTTACACCGTTGTGTCACCAGGAGGAGCCAAAAAACAATATTTTCAATCTTGCGTTCTTCCGTTTTCAAACAGGTACATCATAGACAGCGGCTTTGTGAAGCAACTCAACCACAACTCCCGGGTGGGCATGGACATCCTGGAGGTGGTTCCTATTTCAAGGTCGGTATCGAAACGTTCACGAAAACGCTTCACGAGCGACGACCATCGTTTCTCTCTCCAGGAGCGAAGCTCAGCAGCGAGCCGGCCGAGCAGGACGGACCTGCGCCGGGAAGTGTTTCCGGATCTACAACCAGGAGTTCTGGGAGGAGTGCATGCCGGAGTACACCGTCCCGGAGATCCAGAGGACCAGCCTGACGTCGGTGGTTCTGACGCTCAAGTGCCTCGGCGTCCACGACGTCATCAGGTCCGAAGCTCCACGCGTTTTGTGTATTCATACTTTTGTAATTCATAATATTTTATTGAAAGGAATATCATCCTAAACAACATTGAATTGCTTCAGCCAGGACTTAAATTGAAAATATTCAAAATTCACTCAAGGGTTGAGATTATTTTCAGAGTAATCTGTTCTTTTTTGAAGTTTATTTTAAACTTCTGCAGAAAACAAGCTTAAAATATAGACTTGTTTTTATGAACAATTTCTCCTGAGGCTTCAATCCAAGGGGGACGTTACAGACGAGCAACATGGAGGTATTTGGATGATTTTTAAGTGTCTTTTTGGACGAAGATGAAGACAACTGAGCTCAAGTTTCTACATTAAAATGAACAAACATTTTTGTCTAGAACTCTAAAAAGGAAGGTTTTATCCTGGAAATAATCCTTTGTTGACACGGGTGAGTAGAACATTTCTTCAGCGTCAGTCTTGTCTTCAGGTTCCCGTACCTGGACTGCCCCGAGGAGAGGTTCATCCTGGAGGCGCTGAAGCAGCTCTACCAGTTCGACGCCATCGACCGGTGACGACTCAGGTGTGCGCGACCCTTTTGACCCGGATTTCTAACCCGAGTGCGTGGCGTGCAGGCGAGGTCGGGTGACGGGTCTCGGCGAGCTGATGGTGGAGTTCCCCCTGCAGCCGGGCCTCACCAGGACTCTGCTCAAGGCCGCGGCGCTGGGCTGTGAAGACCTGCTGCTGCCGGTCGCCGCCATGTTGTCCGTGGAGAACATCTTCATCCGACCAGGTGGGTTCAGAGACTGACTCCAGGAAAGACTCGAACATGACAAGAAGATTTCAAGGATGAATTTAATTTAATTTAATTTAATTTAATTTAATTTAATTTAATTTAATTTAATTTAATTTAATTTAATTTAATTTAATTTAAAATGTTGAAACTTTGATTTTATTTTTTGTTGCGTGGGTTTTCTCCGGGCACTCCGGTTTCCTCCCACAGTCCAAAAACATACAGAGGTTGATTGAGAACTTCGGGAAATTTTCCATAGATATGAGTGTGTGTGTGTGAATGGTTGTGTGTCTTTGTGTGTCCTGAGACATACTGGCGTCCTGTCCAGGGTGTCCCCCGCCTCTCGCCCTATGATACTGGGATAGACCTTTTAAGTATTTAACACAAGAATTTAAATATATTTTACAATGAAAGAATGTATACACGTATATCATAACTTAATTACAAAAATAAAAATATATATTTTTCAAAATTCAATACACTTTAATTCGATTTTAAATGTAATATAATAATGTTGGTATAAAAGTGAAACCAGATGATACCAAAAAAAGGAGATTGATCGAACTTTAAGCCAAAGTTATTTTGAAAAGTCATTTTTACATTAAATTCAAAAGGCTACAAATAAATGATTAGAGTAAGAATATCAAACTTGATGTTTACAAAAAAAAATTCAAATTGAACTAGGGCTGCACGATGTATCGAAAAAATATTGAGATTGCGATATTGGCACATGTGATATGCATATATCGAAAACATGTGATAATTTATCATTTTTTATTTTATAAATCAAGCATTTCTTAAATCCGCACTTCGACCAATCAGTGTCACGTTCTGTAAAGTTGTCAATTTGTACTTCTATGTCTCGTTGTTGTTTACGTCTCCGTCTGTCTGTGAACTGTGCGGTGCAGCTTGATAGGCTCGGTTGCTATGACGACAGGTCTTGGCTCAGTATATCCACGTAAGTAATACTAACTTGTGATCTAGTCAAACACTAGTGATCCAGTCACTCGTTTCTTTCAACCTCCTTTGTTAAAGCAACATATTGTAAGAACTTTTCATCTCGTCTCAGTTGTTTTCTTATAAGATCGTGAACTTCCAAACAAACCTGTCCGTCTTCACCGTATGCTAACGAGCTAAGTTGTTAGCGTCATTTATAAAGTGTTATGTGTGCGTCTTCACCGTATGCTAACGAGCTAAGTTGTTAGCGTCATTTATAAAGTGTTATGTGTGCGTCTTCACCGTATGCTAACGAGCTAAGTTGTTAGCATCATTTATAAAGTGTTATGTGTGCGTCTTCACTGTATGCTAACGAGCTAAGTTGTTAGCGTCATTTATAAAGTGTTATGTGTGCGTCTTCACCGTATACTAACGAGCTAAGTTGTTAGCATCATTTATAAAGTGTTATGTGTGCGTCTTCACCGTATGCTAACGAGCTAAGTTGTTAGCGTCATTTATAAAGTGTTATGTGTGCGTCTTCACCGTATGCTAACGAGCTAAGTTGTTAGCGTCATTTATAAAGTGTTATGGCTGCGTCTTCACCATATGCTAACGAGCTAAGTTGTTAGCGTCATTTATGAAGTGTTATGTGTGTGTCTTCACTGTATGCTAACGAGCTAAGTTGTTAGCATCATTTATAAAGTGTTATGTGTGCGTCTTCACCGTATGCTAACGAGCTAAGTTGTTAGCGTCATTTATAAAGTGTTATGTGTGCGTCTTCACCGTATGCTAACGAGCTAAGTTGTTAGCGTCATTTATAAAGTGTTACGTGTGCGTGTACAAGGAGGTGGATTTATTATTGATTTGGTGATATCATGACGCGCCGGCGGCTCCTCTCTGATGTCGCTCAGTTTGGCTGAAACCGATGCAAGTCCCGCGAGACACAAGAGATATTTTTCTACCATCATCTCGGCATCAAAGAGCAGAAATAAAAGAAAGGGAAATATCGCATTGTTTTCCTTCTTTAAACCCCCGGACCTACACTACAGTACTCATGGCTACACGGCCACATTTTTAGGTGAAGGAAAAAATATCGCATTAATATCGATATCGCACTTCAAGACACCAATATCGAATATCGCACATATTTCCAATATCGTCCACTGGCTGAGCTGGACCCCCCAGACCACCATGACTGTTAGCTTCTCCTCCCTGAAGGTCACCCTGACAGACAGAAGGAAGCCGACGAGATCCACCGAGAGTTGGCAGCCAAGAGCGGCGGCACCAACGACTTCACGACGCTCCTGTGTGTTTATCAACTGTGTCAATCAAGGTATTATTTTGAAATCAAAAATCAAAAATATAGACTTTAAATCGGTCACTTTTGCTTCTTCGTTCCAGTGAAAGACCTTCAGTTTGGTGCAGGGACCACTGGGTCCACTGGAGGGCGCTGAAGTCAGCCTTCAGCGTGGAGACTCAACTGCGGGAGATTCTCACGCGCTTACAGCAGGTTATAGATCTAAACTCTTTTTTTATTTCAATCTTTGACTTAATGCTACGTGATTTTTATTGTTTAAAATTAACTGAAATATTATTTTCGTTTCATCCAGAAGAAAGACTTTCCCGTGGAAACGTACGAGGGCAACAAAAGTGAACTGTTCCGACGGTGTTTGTGCGCAGGATACTTTACCAACGTTGCGAGAAGGTGAGTCGTGTTCACAAATAACTAATTTAAAAAATAAAATAAAAATAAAACGACAAATAAAAACACCATGTTTACGCCACTGTTGAAAATATTGCATCTTTCTTACTCTTCTTCAGCTCATATCAGTCAACATTGATTATTGTCTATTTATTTTTTTAACATTATGCAATTTTTGCAGAAAGAAAACTATAGACATTACAATTAACATTTAATTGACAATAAACAAACATAAAAGCAAGAACATTAGAACAATCTCCACTCAATAAAAGTACATTTTAACAGTAAAAAAAAAACATAGTAATAACTAATAATTTAAGGAAACTGTGCTTAGAAAGTGATGTGCAAGTTAAATTAAAAATAATTATAGTAATAATAATAAAATAAAACTGTGCTTAACAAGTGTAGAAAAGGAAACAGTTCACTATAACAACAAAACAAGTTAAATTAAAAATAATTATAGTAATAATAATATAAGAAAACCGTGCTCAACAAGTGTAGAAAAATAAAACAGTTCACTCTGAAAATTAAACAAGTTAAATACAATAAATATAATAACTATAATATAAGAAAACTGTGCTCCACATGTGTGGAAAAAATATAAAAGCCCATTGTTATATGTGAACGAGTAATTGCCCCAGTCTTACCAATGGACTGTATAGAATGTGAACACTAATAATGTTATTATAACTAATAATCTTGTCGGTTATTAGTCATAATAACATTATTGTGTTCCCAGCATTCACACAATAATGTTATTATAATTTACAATCCAGCATTCACACAATAATGTTATTATAACTAATAATCTTTTCAGTTATTAGTCATAATAACATTATTGTGTTCCCAGCATTCACACAATAATGTTATTATAATTTACAATCCAGCATTCACACAATAATGTTATTATAACTAATAATCTTTTCAGTTATTAGTCATAATAACATTATTGTGTTCCCAGCATTCACACAATAATGTTATTATAATTTACAATCCAGCATTCACACAATAATGTTATTATAACTAATAATCTCGTCAGTTATCAGTGCAGTAACTGAACTGTTCTCCCATAGATCCCTCGGGAAGGTGTTCTGCACGATGGACGGTCACGGCTCGATGGTCCACATTCATCCGTCTTCAGCGGTTTGTTTAAAATGATCGTTGAACGTCAAACTCTTGAATCTCTGATCCAATCGTCGACTCCGTCGCAGCTGCTGGAGCCGGACATCGACCTGAACTGGATCATCTTCCACGACGTGCTGGTGACGTCGCGCGTCTACGTCAGGACCGTGTGTCCGATCCGCTACGAGTGGGTGAAGGACCTGCTGCCCAAACTCCACGAGGTGGACGTGTACGAGCTGAGCAGCGTGGCCAGAGAAGAGGTGACCGAGGACGAGGTGACCAGGTGGGAGAGCAGGGAGGCGGCCAAGAGACCGGCAGGTTGGTTTTTGATCGTCGCTCAAACGTGTTTCTCGTCTCATGATGATGTGTTTCTTTAGAAGTTTCTACAGAAGAATTCCTGAAGAAGCTGGAGAAGAGGAACACGGAGAGCAGCGTGAACGACGCTCGTGCTCGTTATCTGCAACGAAAGCAGCAGAAACAGCAGAATAATACTCGATGACACAAGTTTTCCTCGCCGTGTCTTTACTGTCAACTTTTCTAGATGTTTTTAAACCATTAAAATTACGTTTTGTATTTTAAACCTGAGTTTTTATTATAGTTTAATACACTTACTCAAAGTTTTTCTACACGTGTGTCAAAACCTCGAAACCAAAGTGGATCAACTTTCATGTTGATATTCTGATGTTTAAATGTAATATAACAAAAATAGATAATACACAGACTTCCAGTAACTATGAGGATGAATAAATGTGATATTGTTAAAGACAGTTGATTATGAAATAATATAATGTTCGCATGAAGCTGTCAATCATGGATGATGACATCATCCTCTGAACAGTGTCATCGGTGAACAGATGGAGCACGACTGCTCCTCCCATGATGCAACACTAATAGACTCAGGGACTCATTCATTCCTACTGATATTAGATTGTTTAATTGTGAGTTTGAAAGAATTGAAAAGATGATGATATTCTATGTTAATCTTTGTATCCTTTGAATTTGTTATCTTTTCTTTGATCTGTTCTTTAACTTTAGACTTAGATTGTATCATCTTGAACTTTCTTTTTATCTATCCATCCATCCATCTATTTATTTATTTATCCAACCTATCCATCCACCCATCTATCTTATCCATCCATCCATCTGATCATCCATCTATCTTATCCATCATCCATCCATCTGATCATCCATCCATCTATCTTATCCATCCATCCATCTGATCATCCATCCATCTATCTTATCCATCCATCCATCTGATCATCCATCCATCCATCTATCTTATCCATCATCCATCCATCTGATCATCCATCTATCTTATCCATCCATCCATCATCCACCCATCCATCCATCTGATCATCCATCCACCCATCTATCTTATCCATCCATCCATCTGATCATCCATCCATCCATCTATCTTATCCATCATCCATCCATCTGATCATCCATCCATCCATCTATCTTATCCATCATCCATCCATCTGATCATCCATCCACCCATCTATCTTATCCATCCATCCATCTGATCATCCATCCATCTATCTTATCCATCCATCTATCTTATCCATCCATCCATCTGATCATCCATCCATCCATCCATCCATCTTATCCATCATCCATCCATCTGATCATCTATCTATCTTATCCATCCATCCATCATCCACCCATCCATCCATCTATCTTATCCATCCATCTAGATTATCACAGCAGCTCTCAAAACAATGATGAACCATACAAAGATATACAAAGACATACAAAGACATATTAAGACGTGCAGTACACATGTTGAAAATAAAAACAATAATATATACTGTAGTAATAATAAAACAATAGCTAAATGAGCACTATAATTAATCATAAATAAACAACTTTAGGTATGAGTACACAGGAGTTTTTTTTTTATTTATTTAAGTTTAATTTAATAACCTGACAGCAGGGGGCAGAGAGCGCGTGAGTTTAGGTTACAACACTTTAACAAGGAGTGCAAACGGAAGTGACGGATCTATTGTCCTGATCAACTATTTCAAGAGGTCGAAAGAAATGGTAAATCTTTTCTTTTGATCATCAAACGCAGAGATGGTTCCAAAGCTTAGGAGCAACAGTCTGGAAGGATTTCTCTCCTCTGGTCCGGAAGTTCAGGAACCATCAGTAGATTCTGATCCACAGACCTCAGAGCCCGAGCTGGGGTGTATGTCTGGATCAGATCACTGATGGAAGGTCTGACCATGAATAGATCTGAAAGTAAGAACCAGAATTTTAAAATGATCCTGAAAGAAACTGGCAGCCAGTGAAGAGTTTGAAGGAGAAATTCTTCTACTAGAGCAGCTCAGAATTCTGGCTGCAGAGTTTAGTATGAACTGCAGGCGAGACACATCCTTCTTCTGGCATTACAAAAAAATGACTTTCGACAAAAATGCTGACACTTTAAAATCAGCATAAACAGAAAATATTATCCTGATCAACAATTTTGTCGGAGGGAAATGGAAAAATATCTATACATATATATGTTTATATACATTTTGTTTCAGGATATACTCTTTAAGGTAAACTCCCGTGTTATCTGTCAATATATTTGTCTCAAAAATGTGTCCCTCATGGGTTAAGGTCTAATGATACAGTGTTTATGTCGTTTTCTGTGCCGTCATCATGGGATAAGCTGCAGAAGCAGCAAGTTTGAGAATTTTAACACATTTAAGGCTGTTGTCATGGATTTGACGTCAGACTCTATCGGCAAGTGTGAATGTTTTTAGTCAGTGATCTTTTATCTTTTTTCTTATATTGTACCAACGCACTTAAACTTAAACACACTTAACAAGAAGGATCTTCTCGCCTGCAGTTCATACAAAACTCTGCAGCCAGAATTCTGAGCCGCTCTAGTAGAAGAACTCACATTTCTCCTTCAAACTCTTCACTGGCTGCCAGTTTCTTTCAGGATCATTTTAAAATTCTGGTTCTTACTTTCAGATCTATTCATGGTCAGACCTTCCATCAGTGATCTGATCCAGACTTACACCCCAGCTCGGGCTCTGAGGTCTGTGGATCAGAATCTACTGATGGTTCCTGAACTTCAGGACCAGAGGAGAGAAATCCTTCCAGACTGTTGCTCCTAAGCTTTGGAACCATCTCTGTGTTTGATGATCTACTGACTCCTTCAAGAAACATCTGTGTTTGATGATCTACTGACTCCTTCAAGAAACATCTGTGTTTGATGATCTACTGACTCCTTCAAGAAACATCTGTGTTTGATGATCTACTGACTCCTTCAAGAAACATCTGTGTTTGATGATCTACTGACTCCTTCAAGAAACATCTGTGTTTGATGATCTACTGACTCCTTCAAGAAACATCTGTGTTTGATGATCTACTGACTCCTTCAAGAACCATCTGTGTTTGATGATCTACTGACTCCTTGAAGAAACATCTGTGTTTGATGATCTACTGACTCCTTCAAGAAACATCTGTGTTTGATGATCTACTGACTCCTTCAAGAAACATCTGTGTTTGATGATCTACTGACTCCTTCAAGAAACATCTGTGTTTGATGATCTACTGACTCCTTCAAGAAACATCTCAACACACTTTTATTTGTTCAGGCTTTTCCTTGATTTTCTAGAACTCCTGTGTTGTTCTCAGTATTATCTTGACCTTTAAAGTATATCATTTATTGAATATTGTTTTGATTGTTTAAGCGCTTCGTGACCCTGGTCTGGTAAAGCACTATATAAATACAAATGACTTACTTACTTACTTACTTAATACTGTATGAAATTGTTCTTTATGTGTAACTGTGTTTTCATGTCCATCCTAGGCCAGGTCTTGTAAAAGAGATTTTAATCTCAATGAGACTAACCTGGATAAATAAATAAAGAATAAATACAAATAAATAAAAAAAAGGTAGTTTTGCTACGAAAGATACTCGTAACTTGAGGTGTTTTTTTTTAACGGAGAACCTCATCTTCTCTGCCGGGGTTGAGTCGAGGTCACGCCGCTGGTACTCGATGTACTCTGACGGTTCAGGTGCAGTGGACCCGCGATGCTCTCTGACGTCACTTCCGCCTACGTGAGGGGGGGGGGGGCAGCACGCACGCACGCACTCACGCGCGCACGCACGCACGCACGCAGGAACCACCAGGTTGATGCGCATCCGCACCGCCGAGGAGACGCAGGGACTCGCAGGTCCGGGACTCGTGTTTACAGTCAACAGCGGCGGCAGGAAGAGCTTCTTACGCTCCGGGGATCCGCGTCCGAGGAGCCGCAGCCACCATCCTTGAGAGTCCGACACCTTCTCCAGGAGGACCAGGGAGAAGTCCTGCCACATCTCACCCCGAGCTCGTCCCCCCTAAACACCCTCGGATTATTATCTGATCCTAAAAAAGAACCTCCAGGTGAGACCGAAGCACCGCCACGAGCTAACTATGAGCTAACTAGCGGTTAGCATCGAGACTAGCTTGTTAGCTTCACGATTATTTTTTTTATTTTTTTTTACGAGTTCATGTCACTTTTTCAAAGGGTTAAAAAAGCCCAGAGATGGTTTCGAACGAGCATAGATGTGTGTTTGGATGTTTTTGTGCTTTTAAAATGGTGTCAAGAGGGTCGAGGTGACTGGACGTGGATTATATTGTTTGTTGACTTTGCATCTGTTAGCCTGTTAGCATCTTGTGATGTTTACGTTAGTGCGTACGAGACCCGCCGCTGCAAAACACCGCAAGAAAACACCGGTATCGCGATATTCCTGTAACTATACTTGATCTATATTAAAGAAAAGTATCAATTTAAAAAGGCTTTACATTTATATGTATTTATTATTATTCATGTTTAAAAAAAATGTAAAAAAAAACAACAACAACGTCATAGTCTATTTTTTCATTCATAAATATTGTCAGTACTGGTATTAAAACATATCTATACTCTTAAATGTATACTCACTATTCCTTTATCTTTAACTACTTCAACTTTTGTTGCTCTGTTTTTAGATTTTATTCTTTCAAATGTATATATATTTATTTATATATGTATGTATGTATATATATGTTTATTTTTTACTGTGCACTTTTGTTGGGGGTACAAAGGAAGAATTTCATGGTACCTAGTACCTATGATAATAAACACTTTGAATCTTGAATATTTATCAGAAATAAGTTAACACACAATATAAGTGACAGAGAAATTCTACTTGACTGGACCACATTTCCTTTTTTTTGTGCTTTCAAATCTTATTTTAATTCATCTTGTAGTTATTTTATGGTTTATATTTCAATGAAGTGTGTGTAAAATTAAGGATTATTTTAAAATGAATTTAATATTAACATGTAAATATTCAGAAGTCTTTTTAGATTCAAGATTCAAAGCGTTTATTGTCATAGGTACTACGTACCATGAAATTCTTACTTTGTACCCCCAACAAAAGTGCACAGTAAAAATAAACATATATATATATATATATATATATATATATATATATATATATATATATATATACATATTGCTGGAGGGTTCCACTAATGAACAATTTGTATGAGTTAAAAAGTGAAAAAATAACATCCTAAACATATGTAAAAATACTGTTTTACTATTTACAGATTACAAATTGAAAAGTGTGGACGGTTACAATAAGTTTGTGTTTTTGAGTGATTGTCGAGGGGAAGAAACTGTTTTCATGGCTTGAGGTTCTGGTCCAGATTGATCGTAGTCTTCTGTCGAAGGGATGGTGGGAAAAAAGTCAGTGGCCAGACTCGGCTGTGATCGGACCTGAAAGTCAGGTAATGGAGACATACAGTCTTAGAGAGATGGCAACCTACAGCCCTTTTTTTTCATTGCGTAGCTGTCAAAGCTCCGGCCGCTAGTTAACAACAGTCATTATGTCCTCTAGCTAAAGGAACAAGGAAATCCTGGCGATGACTGGGGACGAGAGGATACAGTGACTCCAGCAGCTTTTTTAAAGCTGATGTTTGGACATATTTTGGTTTGAAAACAAAGGAAAGTAGTTACGACTTCGTCAAGAGTCATGTGGTCTGTAAATACTACAACACCAGAGTCAAGTACTGGACAATACTACACATATATACTTGTTACTACACTATCACAACACCAGAGTCAAGTACTGGACAATACTACACATATATACTTGTTACTGCACTATCACAACACCAGAGTCAAGTACTGGACAATATTACACATATATACTTGTTAATACACTATCACAACACCAGAGTCAAGTACTGGACAATACTACACATATATACTTGTTACTACACTATCACAACACCAGAGTCAAGTACTGGACAATACTACACATACAGTATATACTTGTTACTACACTATCACAACGCCAGAGTCAAGTACTGGACAATACTACACATATATACTTGTTACTACACTATCACAACACCAGAGTCAAGTACTCGACAATACTGCAAATATATCTTTGTTCCTTCTTCCTACAGTATCGCGATACATAGTAAGATTGCCTCTGTGTTGTGATACGTTTGGTTATTGCCAGATTCCATACACACACCCATAAAGTACAGTTAGGATCTATTGTTTGTTTTGTTTTAAAATATGTGTGCGCATAAGATTTGCCAAACTGTTGTTGTCTCATGACGAACCATTACAATGGAGGTCATGTTATGGGTTGTTTTTTGCATTTAAAAGGCCGTTTGTATTTGAGTCTTTGTGGTTATAAATACATTTTAAAATTATTTGATTTCATATCCTAACTAATGTATTTTGCTAGTAACTTTGGTGTTTTATGTTCCAAACCCTTTCATTTCCCTCAAGAGATCCTGTGAAAATCTTGTCAAAGTATTATGTAGAATAAGTTGTTTATTCAGCACCGACCCGGATCACTAAGGATATACCCCTCGCACTAGCTTAGTAAAGAAACATCTGATATTAAAACATTTGTTTCGTGACTCATTCATAGGGTAATGGAGGATCTGTACCATCTGACTACTGTGTTGTTGACGTTCAACGCTGTTATCGTTTCCTACAGCTTTCAAAGGTTGATCCGAGGCTCTGGAAGGACCGCCGTCTCGCAGCCCCTCTTCGAACCCAGACTGTCTTCAGCCTCAGCATGAATGAAGTCAGTGTTGTGAGAGAAGGCTGGCTCCAAAAGAGAGGTACGTCTGAATTTGAGCAAACGCTTTTCAACTTGAATCGAGTCTCCGGCGGGTTTGGTGACCTCCAGCCACGGATGTTTGTCCAGATGATTCTACAGTAATGACATTAAGAAGGTGTTTACCTTTTTTTTCTGTGCTTGATTCTACAATTTGTGCGATCAAGGGGAATATATCAAAACATGGCGGCCTCGCTACTTCATCCTCAAGAGCGACGGATCCTTCATCGGCTACAAGGAGAAGCCAGAAGTAGCGAGCGATCACTGCCTCCCGCCGCTCAACAACTTCTCTGTCGCAGGTGAGTCCAGGTGTTCTCTCAACACACTTTATTCAATTCTTCGGTGAGAAAATTCTCCCTTTTTTTTTTTTTTTGAACTTGTTTATTGTCAATTCACATCAATCATAGATAACATATCCATAATATGTAGTATACATACAACAAGGTACTCCTATTCAAGTCACCCATCAGGTAGATACAAGAAACACAGTAATACAAAGGCAAATCAAAAAGAAAAAAGAATACCAAATAAAAAAACAACAACAACAACTTTTACCTTGAGACAGATTAAGCTAGAGCTAAACATTCAGTTCGACAGTATCTGTATTCAGATGCATCTCAATATACTTTGACCTCTTCAGAACTGAAACAAAAGAAAGGGTGAGGAGGAAGAGAAGTAAAACAAATCCACAAAAACAAATCACAATTGTATTAAAACGCTATTTCAACAGTAATTGCTCACCAACCAACCAGACCGTCATATTGAATGGCCAACTTTTTTCAAACAAAGGGACTTTAAGTTGCAGTTGGGCAGACATTTTTTCCATCTGGTCAACATGCTTTAAATTCTCTTTTTTCTTTTGCAGAATGTCAGCTGATGAAGACGGAGCGACCTCGGCCCAACACGTTCGTCATCCGGTGCCTGCAGTGGACCTCGGTTATCGAGCGCACTTTCCACGTCGACAGCAACGAAGAAAGGTGAGTCTTTTTCTTTAAAGAGCTTCTTTACACGGCGCTCGTGTTCGTGCCGACATCAAGTTGTTGAATGTTTTACTTATTTTAAGTAAATGTGATGTTCAAGGCTCAAGTTTTTTTTTCCTTCTGGTCCAAAGCCGGGGTTATTATTACTTATGATCTGTTACTTAAATTTGTGAAATTGAATTTTATGCTGTTGCATTATGTGTGTGTGGAGTTTAGGGAAATACACGCACACGGTTCAGGACCAGAGGAGAGAAATCTTTTCAGGCTGTTGCTCCTAAGCTTTGGAACAATCTTCTCTCTCTTTGCTCTTGATGATCTACTGACTCCTTTAAGAAACATCTTAAGACGTTTCTATTTGTTCAGGCTTTTCCTTGAATTTCTCGAACTCCTGTGTTGTTCTCAGTATTATCTTGATCTTTAAAGTATGTACTGTTTTGAGTATTGTTTTGATTGTTAAAGCGCTTTGTGACCCTGGTCTCGAAAAGCGCTATATAAATAAATATTACTTACTTACTCACTTACAATTCTTGACAAAAAGAATCCTTGTCAATTTTAAGCTGATAAAATATATTTAAATCAGAAATCCTGACTCGGATCGCAATGAGTTTGAGTGTAAAATTATTGGTCGATCACCACAGATGATAATCAATATTCTCAAAAAAATAAATAAATACATTTAATGTCGTATTATTCATAAACTATAAATTCATTTGACTTCTCAATACCTTTGGAGAAATCATTGTTTTATTCCTTTTTATTCCATTTTCATTATTTATCAATGTGATGATGATCACGCCTAGAGATTAATAAAAACAAGCCGGAGATCGTAAACGAAGACTTAATGTATCAATTATTAAGTTACGTGAGCTGTGGTAATTCTTGCAGCTAAATAAATGAAATGTTTAAAATATAAACCCAGTAACCCATAACTGAGATGACTATAACTCATAAATGAAATCTTCATCAGGTAACTTGAAGAAGACTCTCTTCCACGCGCCGCATCCACTCAATGCGTTGTTGTTGTTGTGTGTTGGTGTTGCTTCAGGGAGGAGTGGATGCGATCGATCCAGTCCGTCGCGAACGGCCTGAAGAGTCAGCAGCAAGACGAGGAACCCATGGAGATCAAGTTTGGTTCCCCGAGCGACAGCAGCGGCGCCGAGGAGATGGAGACGGCCGTGAGCAAGTCTCGCTCCAAAGTGGTCAGTGTCGTAGCAAAGCTCGCTTCGCTTCCTTCTTTCCATTCGACTTTATTTCAAGTGTCTCATCATAACAAGGTTATCTCGAGACACAGTCGAAGTAAGACTATAGTGGAGAAAAGGAAAAAACGGATCCAGAAACTGAAAAATGAGTGTGACTAGGCGAGGAAAAACTTCCTTTTAGAAGGCAGAAACCTGGAGCAGAACCAGACACATTGATGACTCTTGCTGTGGCCGACTAGAAGGAAGGATGGGGGGGGGCAGATGGACGGTTTCATTTGCAAGCGATTACAACCTCTGACCAGACAAGATGTGTTGCTTTGTAAACAAATGCAAACGCTAACTCAGCAAAAACATACGACTACACACACACACACACGTGTGGGAAAGCAGAAATTAGATTTCGGTTCCCGCAGTGTGTTGGAAATAGAATTGCTGTAGTGGTGAGTGATATAAAGATCTTTACGCCATTTCAAGTGAATGTTTGACATTAACTTTTTATTTTTTTTATAAAAAAAACAACCTTTTTTAAGGTAAACAACTGAAATCCCACAGATATGATTCATACTAGGGCTGAACGATTCATCGCCTTTGAGATATAATCGCGATATTCATAAATGCTATTATTTTATCTCAGAGGTTGCGATTTTATTTAACGTTTATTTAATTTCCGAGCCGTCAAAATGAGTTGCTAGCGGCGCTGACACAGCAAGCGACACATTCAGCACCTTTTTACACTAGTTTTTAGTATTTGCAGTGAATATGTTATGTTTGTTTAAAAGTGTAATTAGAGGAACTCAATTTGTTTTATTATTTTATTCTTAATTTGCTTTCATCATAAAAATTACTTAATAACTTTATCTTTTTTTTTTTTACTTCTCTTCCTCCTCTCAAATAGAAATACATTTTAATGTAAAGTTAATTATTTATTGTATTAGATTTCTAAAAAACGCATAAAAAAGAGGACATTGAAAAAATAATCGCATAAATAATCACTTTTTTTTTATTCAACAATCGTTCAGCCCTTATTAATACTAAATATTATTATTATTATATTATAGACGACGAAAGACACTTCTTTATGTTTTTCAACTCAAAGGTAACATGACGATGTACAGATAATTGTGTTCAAAGTTTTCTCCGCATCTGCTTTAGTTAACAAGATGACAAGTAAAAATGATTTAAATTAAACTTGTGAACATCTATTTTCATATCAAGAGAATAAGTGACGCCTGCTTCAGTTCAGAAAGTTCACCAAACGGATGCTTTTATAAGTGAATTTAAATATGTATCAGACATTTTTTCACCTGAGCTTGTCAATGATATCGAGGAATGTTGTTAAATTGTTTATCAAACTCTAGAGTGAACATCTACGTTTGATCCTTAAGTGCTGGTTCTGTGAAGCATTTGTTAACGTGTCGCACAGAAAGAAACACTTTATTCATGTTGATGAACTGTCTGAAGGTGAAAAAAGTCACATTACACATTATTATCACATCTTGATCTTTAAAGTATGTACTTTTTTGAATATTGTTTTGATTGTTTAAGCGCTTTGTGACCCTGGTCTCGAAAAGCGCTATATAAATAAATATTACTTACTTACTTACTTACTATTAGTCTTTTATTATTGACACCTTAAGATATTCATTTCAGACGAGTTAAAAAAATAAATATAAAAATAAACGTGAAAATAAGCGAAACACAAACTCATTTATTGCGTTTAGATCCAAAGGTCGGTCACTTAATATCAGAATCACAAACTTTTATCGCTTGTATTGTAAACACAACCTGGGATTTCTTTTGTGAATAAACCTGAGACGTGAAATCAATCCGAGCTTCTACAAAGGTTGAGAAGTTCTATATGACTGTGTTAAGACGTCGTGCATTTACACGCAGAAGGTTCTGCGTAATGAGAATGATTGACAGCTGGTGTGACGTTCACTGTCCCCTCGAATCATTCTCCGTCTCTCCTCGTCGTCCCAGCAGACCATGAGCGACTTCGACTACCTGAAGCTGCTCGGCAAGGGGACGTTCGGGAAAGTCATTCTGGTCAAAGAGAAGGCTACGGGGATGTATTACGCCATGAAGATCCTCCGCAAGGAAGTCATCATCGCTAAGGTTGGTGTCGCTCACGTCGAGGCGCTCTTTAAGTGACGCGTCCCTCGTGTTCTTCAGGACGAGGTGGCGCACACGGTGACGGAGAGCAGAGTCCTGCAGAACACGCGGCATCCCTTTTTGACGGTGGGTTTTTAAATGTTTTACTCGAGTTACTTTTCTAACGACGACTTTATTTGTTTCTCCGCAGACACTTAAATATGCATTTCAAACACACGACCGGTTATGCTTTGTGATGGAATATGCAAATGGTGGAGAAGTGAGTTGTTTTGGTTGTTTTTATCAATGATTTATTGTTATTTCTGATCAAACAAACTCAACTGTCTAACTCTACATTCATTCACTCATTTTTAACCGCTTTATCCCTTGTGGGGGTCGCGGCGAGACTGTCCCAGTATCATAGGGCGAGAGGCAGGGGACACCCTGGACAGGACGCCAGTCTGTCTCAGGACACACACAAAGACACACAACCATTCACACACACTAACACACACACACTCATATCTATGGACAATTTTCCAAAAGTTCTCAATCATCCTCTGTATGTTTTTGGACTGTGGGAGGAAACCGGAGTGCCCGGAGTAAACCCACACAACACGGGGAGAACATACTAACTCCACACAGAAAGGTCACACGTTGGCTACAGATAAACTCAAATCAAACACCTCAAGTTTCCTCTTGTAACGTCTCCGTCTCTCATCGTTGTCGATCAGTAACATCCGGCCTCGTCCACGAGCAAACGTTTATGCATTTAACGTGTTCATCAAACTCTGCCCGGCAGTTATTTTTCCATTTATCCCGGGACCGAGTGTTCACCGAAGACCGGGCGCGATTCTACGGCGCGGAAATAGTGTCGGCGCTGGAGTACCTGCACTCGCGCAACGTAGTGTACCGGGATTTAAAGGTAAGCGTGGATGTAGAGAAATAAATCCAGAATGTATTCAGCAGCAGTGATTTGCCCGTGGCTGCAAAGTAACCGTCTTTTTGTTTGTTTGTGTGTGTGTGTGTGTGTGTGTGTGTGTGTGTGTGTGTGTGTGTGTGTGTGTGTGTGTGTGTGTGTGTGTGTGTGTGTGTGTGTGTGTGTGTGTGTGTGTGTGTGTGTGTGTGTGTGTGTGTGTGTGTGCAGCTGGAGAATCTCATGTTAGACAAAGACGGCCACATAAAGATCACAGATTTTGGACTCTGTAAAGAGGGGATAACAGACGGTGCCACCATGAAAACCTTCTGTGGAACCCCAGAGTACCTGGCACCTGAGGTACGTCACGAGTATATTGTATGGGAGGATGAGCTTGAAGGTATTTTTCAAAGTTTTTAAAAATCCTAGCCATTAGAATTAACCTTCTCAAAATATATATAATATACTTTATTGAACTGGTTTTTTTTTTTAGGCACGTCGTTATTTTATCATTTAATCATGTAGTTTGTATATTGTATTGTATGTAGAATTTGTTGTTTTATTGAATATTTGCATAATATTATAATCGAATAAAATAAAGTTATTTATTTTCTATAATATATAGTTTTGCAAATGGTATTTAATTTTCCAAAATATTACAAAAATTCTTATCCAAATATTAAATTCAATGTTTGTCATTTGTAGCCTCTTAAATTTAAAATGAAATTGTTATTATAACAGTGTCAACTTTTTTTATATTACTTTTTAACGGCTACTAATTTAAAAATGATGAATTAAGATGAATTTACTTTTGCATTATTGCATTATATTTACGTTTTCAAAAATGCAATTATTTGTCAAGAAAAATGTAATTAAATTATTTAAATAAATACAATAAATTCTAACTTAAATATTTTTTAGGCACGTCGTTATTTTATCATTTAATCATGTAGTTTGTATATTGTACATGTATAATTTGTTGTTTTATTGAATATTTGCATAATATTATAATCGAATAAAATAAAGTTATTTATTTTCTACAATATAGTTTTGCAAATGGTATTTAATTTTCCAAAATATTACAAAAATTCTTATCCAAATATTAAATTCAATGTTTGTCATTTGTAGCCTCTTAAAATTAAAATTAAATTGTTATTATAACAGTGTCAACTTTTTTTATTTTACATTTTAACGGCTACTAATTTAAAAATGATGAATTAAGATGAATTTACTTTTGCATTATTGCATTATATTTACGTTTTAAAAAATGCAATTATTTGTCAAGAAAAATTCAATTAAATTATTTAAATAAATACAATAAATTCTAACTTAAATATAAAAAAATATTAAAATGCCCAGTGACTTTTTTTTTTTATGACATATTTACTGAAATTATTTTAAAAAAATCAAATCAATGGTTGAGCAAAACTCGCCAATACATCTAAACCGTAACTGTGCCTTAAAGTAAACATAGCTTTAAATAAAGTTTCTAACCGTCAACGTTCGGATGTATTCGACACAATACGGGTGTAAAACCTGTTCGAAGATCTTCGGGAACTGATCCCTGATCTGATCTGCAGGTACTAGAAGACAACGACTACGGACGGGCGGTGGACTGGTGGGGCCTCGGCGTGGTCATGTACGAGATGATGTGCGGACGCTTGCCGTTCTACAACCAGGACCACGAGCGTCTCTTCGAGCTCATCCTCATGGAGGAGATCCGTTTCCCCAAGAACCTGGCGCCCGAGGCCAAGGCCCTGCTCGCCGGCCTGTTGAAGAAGGATCCCAAGCTACGGTAGGAGGGACTTGGTCTTTGTGAAAAACATCGGTTCCAACGGTCGCTTCACAAATGTGCCTTTTCTACGTCAACATCAACACATTAGGCAGAAAAAAGGGAAGAAGGAAAAACAGAAGTAAACGCCAACTGTTTTTTTTAAATGGGAAATGAAAAGATGAAAGAGAACAATATCTGTAAAATATTCATAAATGTTCGAAGAAACTTTATTCATTCTTTTGTAAAAATTAGGGAAAATCTTAATTCAGAAAGTTCAATTCTGTGCTGAAGACAAGAAGGAGAATTGAAGAAAATATAATGTATTATTCAAATGTATGTAATATTATATATATTAGAATCTAGAGTCGTCACCACTTGACTCACCTGTTGAAGATTCACCTGAAACCTTCACTTTCACTGTTTATTGAGTTGGTTCTAATTATGTGATTTATTGATTTTATGTGTGATTTGAAAGTCACTTTAACGCGATTAAATATATTAAATGTAAGTAATAAAATAATTATTATTCAGAATTTTTTTTGTTGTAAGGAATCAAGGGTCTAGAAATTCTGGTACACATGTGTCAAAATGTGGTGTTGATGGACAAGAACACACGGATCATTAAGATTAATCCTCAAGATTAGACAGTGTTTCAATCGTAGTCACACTTCCTGTCGAGTTTGTAAATGTTTCAGTTTGAAACTCAAAGTGTCCAAAGATCCGTGATGTGACTTTAAAGCTCCTTCTCTAAACGTTTCATATTGTAAGAGTGTGTTTGATTATTTCTACGAGGCCTTGATGACTGAAAATAATAATGAGGTGTAATATAAACTCTGAACGTTATTCTTTCTGAATACCATTGTATTTTTATTTTGAGTTTTTTTAATGATATACCAGGTTATTGTTAGAATTAACAAACAGAGAATGAAGTCAAATGTATTTATTAGTAAGTAAGTAATTTGTATTAATATAGTGCTTTTCCAGACCAGGGTCACAAAGCGCTTAAACAATAAAAACAATACTCAATAAAGTATATATTTTAAAGGTCAAGATAAAACTGAAAACACAACAGTAGTTCCAGAAAATCAAGGAAAAGCCTGAACAAATAAAAACATCTTAAGATGTTTCTTAAAGGAGTCAGTAGATCCATCAAGAGCAAAGAGGCAGTTTTTATTGTCAAGAATCTGTTGATAAGATACACAACGTGTTACAGGGTCAACTATACCATATACTGCGATAGTGTAGTAACAAGTATATATGTGTAGTATTGTCCAGTACTTGACTCTGGTGTTGTTATAGTGTAGTAACAAGGATATATGTGTAGTATTGTCCAGTACTTGACTCTGGTGTTGTGATAGTGTAGTAACAAGTATATATGTGTAGTATTGTCCAGTACTTGACTATTGTGTTGTGATTGTGTAGTAACAAGTATATATGTGTAGTATTGTCCAGTACTTGACTCTGGTGTTATGATAGTGTAGTAACAAGTATATATGTGTAGTATTGTCCAGTACTTGACTCTGGTGTTATGATAGTGTAGTAACAAGTATATATGTGTAGTATTGTCCAGTACTTGACTATGGTGTTGTGATTGTGTAGTAACAAGTATATATGTGTAGTATTGTCCAGTACTTGACTCTGGTGTTATGATAGTGTAGTAACAAGTATATATGTGTAGTATTGTCCAGTACTTGACTCTGGTGTTATGATAGTGTAGTAACAAGTATATATGTGTAGTATTGTCCAGTACTTGACTCTGGTGTTGTGATAGTGTAGTAACAAGTATATGTGTAGTATTGTCCAGTACTTGACTCTGGTGTTGTGATAGTGTAGTAACAAGTATATATGTGTAGTATTGTCCAGTACTTGACTCTGGTGTTGTGATAGTGTAGTAACAAGTATATATGTGTAGTATTGTCCAGTACTTGACTCTGGTGTTTTGATAGTGTAGTAACAAGGATATATGTGTAGTATTGTCCAGTACTTGACTCTGGTGTTGTGATAGTGTAGTAACACGTATATATGTGTAGTATTGTCGAGTACTTGACTCTGGTGTTGTGATAGTTTAGTAACAAGTATATATGTGTAGTATTGTCCAGTACTTGACTCTGGTGTTGTGATAGTGTAGTAACAAGTATATATGTGTAGTATTGTCCAGTACTTGACTCTGGTGTTGTGATAGTGTAGTAACAAGTATATATGTGTAGTATTGTCCAGAACATGTTGTAGTATTTACAGACCACATGACTCTTCATTTGTTTTCAAACCAAAATATGTCCCATCATCAGCTTCAAAAACTCCTGGAGTCACCGTATCCTCTCGTCCTCAGCCATAACTTGGATTAGAGACGTATTTTCTGCTCACATCTAGTGGCCAAAAGTTTAATTGCAACACAAACATAAACAAATGCTGTTAATATATCCATGTTATTGTTGTTATTATTGTCTTTTTTATTTTATACACACTCAATTTAAATGAAGTAAATAATAATCAAATGTAAAAATGAAGATACAGAGTTGTTGAATATCAATCACATCCCTTTCTAAACGTCTTGAGACCTCGTTCAGTTCTTCGTCTGCGTCGCTCGTTCGGTGTAGTCGGCGAACCTCGTCGCTGTTGACCTCTGACCCCGAGGTTCACGAGCGAAGACGTCACTCACGGCGGTTCTGTTCTGGACGCGCCGTTTCAGGAGCAGCGAGGGCGTCACACGGAAAATTCAGGAAATAAGACAACAACACAATTAATTTCCGTCTCGTGGATGTTTTAATGACGGTGTTTACGCCGCCGCGCGTCTAAAAAAAGCGTCTAATGGTGTTGTTTTGCTCGCAGGCTCGGAGGTGGACCCGACGACGCCAAAGAAGTGATGAGCCACAAGTTCTTCACCTCCATTAACTGGCAGGATGTTCTGGAAAAGAAGGTGACACACGCCGCACAATTGGCCCATAATGTGGCCCGTCCTGGAGACGAGATGTTCCGGAAGGTAATGAAGGCTCGCTCTGCTCCCTCAGCTCGTGCCGCCCTTCAAGCCCCAGGTCACGTCTGAGACGGACACGCGTTACTTCGACGACGAGTTCACGGCACAATCCATCACCATCACCCCTCCGGACAAGTGTGAGTGGAACCACACACACATGTTCCTGCTCTGGAGCTTAAAGTCCAGTATTTCACCGAAAAATACATGTTTTTAGTTGTTTACTATTCAAAGTCTCACTCTATAATGGTGAAGATTATTGTCCGAGGTCAGAAACGTGCAGAATCGGACTCAAATTATACTTTATACTTTCTTTTAGTGTCGAAATTTCGTTGCTTGACAACCGTTAAAAAAGCACAGCAGAGAGATGTATATATAAAAAGTTAAATGTCAATAGTAGTCGAGTGAGAAAACAGTAATAAATGAGATAATAATAATAAATTAAAATGAATCTTAATGTTGCTTATAGTGATTGATTTGTGTCTTTTTTAAACACATGGAAAAGAAAGGAAGAAATAAAAGTTGACATCGTTTGATGATCTACTGACTCCTTCAAGAAACATCTGAAGACGTTTTTATTTGTTCAGGCTTTTCCTTGATTTTCTGGAACTCCTGTTGTGTTATCAGTTTTATCTTGACCTTTAAAGTATATACTTTATTGAATATTGTTTTGATTGTTTAAGCGATTTGTGACCCTGGTCTGGAGAAGCGCTATATAAATAAGAATTACTTACTTACTTACTTAAATACATACATCGCTTTTTTTAAATTGACTTACTTAATACTTTTTTAAAGCCATTAATGTTGTGGGAAGAAAATAATTCTGCCAACCTTGTGAAAACCTTTAGCTGTGTCTCAAGTCACATACTTGCGTACTTAAAGTTAGTGTTTTTAGTGCATAAGTGCGTCTCAATTCTTAGTATGTAAATGTAGGGCTCCTTACACACTAGATTGTCACTAAAACACACACAAAACTATGGATCAATGGACACTTTCTAAACGAAACGACTCCATCTTAGTGACGTTGTAAACGGAAGTTACATCATATATATATATATATATATGTATATGTATATATATATAAATATACTTACAGGTGTATTTTCAGCAGCAGTACGAGGACGACACGTCTTCGCTGCAGAAACCGTTGTAAATATTTCACCAATATTTCTCATATTTCTTGAAACCAAACGTGCTGCCAGCAGGTGTCGCTAGTGTTCCTACAGCTGGTTGAAATCATCCTTAAATAGTAGTAGAAGAAGAAGCTGTCGCGTCATTTCCTGTTAGTGTGTAGCAGCAGAGTTTGATTTGAGACATACTATCTGTGGAGGATTAGTTACTAGTTAGTACGTACACTAACCTGATGATACTAACCAGTGCACTAAGAGAAGTGTGTGATTTGAGACGCAGCACAGGTGTGTGTTTGACCTCCGACCCCACGTATCTCAGGTCATCAAAGTGCTGACGACGTCTTTTCCATTTTTTTTTCCCACAGACGACAGTCTAGACCCGGAAGATTCCGATCAACGCACGCACTTCCCTCAGTTCTCTTATTCCGCCAGCATACGAGAATGAAGCGACACATGACCCACAAAAACACACACAAACACAAACACACAGCAGGAAAAAAATCAAACAAAAAAAACATCATCGTCACATCAGCAATCAAGACCATAAGTGTGAACACGTGGGCTCTGAACGACGGACCTCAGAAGTGTGTGTGTGTGTGTGTGTGTGAGAGAGTGTGTGTGTGTGTGTGTGTGTGTGTGTGTGTGTGTGTGGACAGACCGGCAGCTTTTGTCTCTGTTCATCCTCTCAGGCTTGAGTCCCCCTGCTGGGCACTCTGCTGCACTACACTGGGCACCACAGCAAGGCCTTGACACTTTTCAAAAACCAGGTAATGCCAGCAAGTATCACCTGTTTACCAGCTGCACACACCTGGACCCACACCTGGACCACCACCCACACCTGGACCAAGACCTAGACCACCACCTAGATTACCAGGTACACCTGGACCACAACCTACACCTGGACCACCACCTCCACCCGGACATCTGCCCGGACCTGGACCACCACCTACACCTAGACCAACACCCACACCTGGACCACCACCTACACCTGGACCAACACCCACACCTGGACCAACATCTTCACCTGGACCACCACCCACACCTGGACCAACACCTACAACACCACCTACACCTAGACCACCACCCGGACCTGGACCAACACCCGCACCTGGATCACCACCCACACCTGGACCACAACCCGGACCTGGACCACCACCTACACCTGGACCTACACTTACACCTGGACCTACACCTAGACCCACACCAACACTTAGACGCACACCAAGACCACCGCCCACATGTGGACCAACACCCAGACCTCCACCCACACTAGACCTTCTGGACGAGCTCTGAGCGAAGACAAAAATGGGGGAAAAAAATCTTACTTTTCGATGATTGTCGTGGTTTTCAACGCGAAGCCATATTTTCATCTTTAGTCATGCTTTTATTTTGAAGAAGTGCTCTTTCTGGAACTTGCTGTTACAAATCAGGGGGGTCCCTCCAGCCGTGGGGGGGGTTCGAGGGAGGTTTGCTGTCTCCGTGTTTGTCCGTGTGTGGATGAATGTTCAGCGTTTGATTCATTCATGTGTTCGTGTCATCTTCGCTCCAGAGACCCGCTGGCAACACTACGCTCTCCTCAGAGGGAACCTCGAGACCCTCGAGCTGCTCCGAGACCCTCGAGCTGCTCCGAGACCCTCGAGCTGCTCCGAGACCCTCGAGTCGAGGTCAACATTTCAAGGAGGCCGGTGACTCGCGTCCCGTCACAACCTCTTTTTTTTTTTTTTAAACTCTTTGAATGTCACTCGTATTTAAAGAAACACTTCTGATGATTCCATGTTCGATGTTAGCCGTAGATCCATAGATTCTTCGTGACGTATTTAAAAAAGTCGCTCGTATCGACGCGAGCGCGGCTGGAAAAAACTTCCCCAGAAACACATCATCATCACATCGTGTTCGTTTTCTAATTTTGTCCATCGATTTCTACTTTCTTTTTGTAAACGTGTTTGAATATACGCTTTAAAATATATGGATTAAAAGTTTTCCAAATGATTCTTTTTTTTTCACTTTTACTTTCTTTCCGGGAGGATTTCACTGCTTTGACCCTTGATTGACACCCGTGATTGACACCTGTCAATCACGGGTGTCAATCAGCTTCCTCTCGGGAACCATCACGTCATGTTTTTGTTTTTGTGAGACTGACTTGTGACGTTTCCGTGTTCAGGGTCGACGGCGAAGAGTCGTCGGAGGTTTACGTTGATTTATCATCAGAACATTGAAGTGATTCTATTGTTTATTTATTTCAATAATATTTGAATTCTATCATTTCTATGTGAAAAGGTTTCATTTGATTTGATTAAATACTTACATTTTTAACTATCCTTTTTTATTTAGATGAATTTAAAGTGTAGGTAAATGTTATCACCTCATTGGTTGAAAGTTTGATCCAGTAGCTCGGTGATCTATTGGTGATGTCTGCTGACACTGTTATACCAACATCTATATGTTGAATTTTAAAAGGTTATTAATGATATTATTATGTGTGTTATATAATAATCATATACATATTTAACTTTATGCGCAAAAAAAAGAATTTTGAAAATAGTCTGTTACAATTTTTTCACTAATTAATCAATTTAATTATTAAACATTATTCTTTTGTAACATATACATATATTTTTTAAACAATATCCTGTATTGAAATATTTTTCATTAGGTAATTGAATTCAATAATAAGTTTTTTTTGGTATTTTTTACACAAAGAGTTTGATTTTCTAATTTCCAAAATTAGAAAATTCTAAATTCATTCATTTTTAATTCATTGCTTTTTTTAAAAATGTTGGTACAATAGAAACTCCAGACAATACCAATAGAGTACCGAGCAGTTTGATCCGACGTCAATTCAGCGTTTTTTCAACTATTTATCAAATGAAACCCTTTCAATTGACAAACTATTACTTCAAAATAAAACAAATGAAACATTTTATTATAGAACTTGTTAAATCCAATGATTCCAAAAAAGAATTCAATGCTTAAAAATAACATTTTAATGTCAATATTCTGATGGCACTGACTTTAAAAAAAAAAAATCTGGGTTAAGGTTTTTAAAAAATGAAAGTTTCTGGATCATCACTCGCTGGAACCACACCCCTGACCCCGCCCCTGACCCCGCCCCCCTCACAGATGATGATCCGCACTGTGGACTTGCCTTCATCTCCACCACGAGAGGTCGCTGCTGCTGAACTTTCACAAAAGACGGTTGTGAAGCCATAAACACTGAACCTCTGCTGCTTTCTTCAGCTTCACGTCGTGCAGATCTCCTGTCAGCGAACATGGGCGCGAGAAAGTGCCTCACTATCGTGTACATACCAAAAAAGAAACAAAAACAAGAATGCAACATGAGACGCCCGCAGCTTCGTAGACTTTGATTTGCAGCTTTCGGTCTTTGCTTTGCTTTTCTCTGTAGACGTGATCAACGAATGTCGCACCCGAGGTGTCACTTTCTTTTACGCTGTCGAGGCTGGATATGGCGGTGAAAAAAGCAATCGGAAAAAAAGGGGGAAATATGGTCCTGTTTGGAACGTTCGACCCCCATTTGCAAGACTTTACAATGTAACGAGCGACTCCTGCTACGATACGTAGCTTATAACGTTTGCAACTATAATGTGCCAGTAAAACCTTTTCTTACTGAAACTCCAGCGTCTTTGTTTTCGTGGGGATTTAAGAACTTTGGGAGATTCTTCATGAACCGTGGTCGCCAACGTTCATGAGTGAAGGACTGTTACCTGCTAGTGATGTGTCGGTGAAGCTTCATGAAACAGTGTCATGTTGTTCAGAGGTCAGAAGGTGGCTCCATCAGTTTACAAATGATGTTTCATTAGAACAGTTGTTCAAAACAAAGGAAAATAGTGCAGAGACGCCATCTAGTGGACTCTGAAGATAATGACACTGTTTCATGAAGCTTCATCGACACATCACTACCATCTAGTGGACTCTGAAGATAATGACACTGTTTCATGAAGCTTCATCAACACATCACTACCATCTAGTGGACTCTGAAGATAATGAAACTGCTTCATGAAGCTTCATCAACACATCACTACCATCTAGTGGACTCTGAAGATAATGACACTGTTTCATGAAGCTTCATCAACACATCACTACCATCTAGTGGACTATGAAGATAATGACACTGCTTCATGAAGCTTCATCGACACATCACTACCATCTAGTGGACTCTGAAGATAATGAGACTGTTTCATGAAGCTTCATCGACACATCACTACCATCTAGTGGACTCTGAAGATAATGACACTGTTTCATGAAGCTTCATCAACACATCACTACCATCTAGTGGACTCTGAAGATAATGACACTGTTTCATGAAGCTTCATCAACACATCACTACCATCTAGTGGACTCTGAAGATAATGACACTGCTTCATGAAGCTTCATCGACACATCACTACCATCTAGTGGACTCTGAAGATAATTACACTGCTTCATGAAGCTTCATCGACACATCACTACCATCTAGTGGACTCTGAAGATAATGACACTGTTTCATGAAGCTTCATCACCACATCACTACCATCTAGTGGACTCTGAAGATAATGACACTGTTTCATGAAGCTTCATCGACACATCACTACCATCTAGTGGACTCTGAAGATAATGACACTGCTTCATGAAGCTTCATCGACACATCACTACCATCTAGTGGACTCTGAAGATAATGACACTGTTTCATGAAGCTTCATCGACACATCACTACCATCTAGTGGACTCTGAAGATAATGACACTGTTTCATGAAGCTTCATCAACACATCACTACCATCTAGTGGACTCTGAAGATAATGACACTGTTTCATGAAGCTTCATCAACACATCACTACCATCTAGTGGACTCTGAAGATAATGACACTGTTTCATGAAGCTTCATCAACACATCACTACCATCTAGTGGACTCTGAAGATAATGACACTGTTTCATGAAGCTTCATCGACACATCACTACCATCTAGTGGACTCTGAAGATAATGACACTGTTTCATGAAGCTTCATCGACACATCACTACCATCTAGTGGACTCTGAAGATAATTACACTGTTTCATGAAGCTTCATCGACACATCAATACCATCTAGTGGACTCTGAAGATAATGACACTGTTTCATGAAGCTTCATCGACACATTACTACCATCTAGTGGACTCTGAAGATAATGACACTGCTTCATGAAGCTTCATCGACACATCACTACCATCTAGTGGACTCTGAAGATAATGACACTGTTTCATGAAGCTTCATCGACACATCACTACCATCTAGTGGAATCTGAAGATAATGACACTGTTTCATGAAGCTTCATCAACACATCACTACCATCTAGTGGACTCTGAAGATAATGACACTGTTTCATGAAGCTTCATCGACACATCACTACCATCTAGTGGACTCTGAAGATAATGAGACTGTTTCATGAAGCTTCATCGACACATCACTACCATCTAGTGGACTCTGAAGATAATGACACTGTTTCATGAAGCATCATCAACACATCACTACCATCTAGTGGGCTCTGAAGATAATATCACTGTTTCATGAAGCTTCATCGACACATCACTACCATCTAGTGGACTCTGAAGATAATGACACTGTTTCATGAAGCTTCATCAACACATAACTACCATCTAGTGGAATCTGAAGATAATGACACTGTTTCATGAAGCTTCATCAACACATCACTACCATCTAGTGGACTCTGAAGATAATGTCACTGTTTCATGAAGCTTCATCG
Source organism: Callionymus lyra (assembly GCF_982586985.1). Lineage (NCBI taxonomy): Eukaryota > Metazoa > Chordata > Actinopteri > Syngnathiformes > Callionymidae > Callionymus > Callionymus lyra. The sequence goes on from NC_141824.1 coordinate 4,825,663, forward strand.
ACACATCACTACCATCTAGTGGACTCTGAAGATAATGTCACTGTTTCATGAAGCTTCATCAACACATCACTACCATCTAGTGGACTCTGAAGATAATGACACTGTTTCATAAAGCTTCATCGACACATCACTATTAGCCGCCAAATTAAAACTCAAACTAAAAGTCACTTTGACAGATAAACTGAAGATAACACAGTTAATAATTCCATGAAATCTACTGTACAAAACCACATTAAAGTGATTTTACATACATAAATAAAACAAAAGGTAATATAATTTTTTTGGGGTGTTTTTTTCCCTAAACACAATTTACACATAATATAAATACAAAAGTGTTTCCTTCTTCTTAAAGTTTTTTCGCAAAGTTTAACTTCATATCCTCCAGAAACAATCAAAAGGTATTTGGGATTAAAATCTCTGGAATCTGGACTATTTAAAAAGACGGTTTCAATAATTATAACTTTCCAATTAAAGGAAATGGATGCATGAAAGTGTAGACTGTAGAAAATTAAAATACATTTAAAAAAAAAGTGAAATTAACAAGACTTAATAAGACACAAAAACTAGGGGAATTAACACCCGAAACCCAAATACACATAGAATTAAAACAGTGTCACTGGGTTGTGTTGTCAATTTAAATTAAATTAATCTTTCCATCCATTTTATGCCACTTATTCCCTAAATAAAATAAAATAAAATAAAATAAAATTCTTCGGGTTTTAATATATAGATCAAAAACCAACAAAAGTTCGATAAAGATAAATAATTTAAAGATCGTCTAATAAGCAAATTAATATAATTGATTCCAGCAGCGGATCTCACAGTCAAGTTGAATCTTTTTAACCGCAGATTAAAACCGGAAGCAGGGCTAAAAAGACAGGAAGTGGACATGAACGTCACAAAAATACCTACGTATTTAAAGAAATAGATATGAAGGCATAAGTATTTTAATGTCGAACAAATTAATAATAATTAATCTGACATTTAAAGCGAGACATTTATTATATAACAATATCAGTTCTAGTTCCTTTCAAAATAAAAGTGTGTACGTTGTCACTAAATGGCTCGGTTTACGTCACCGTTAAAAATAAAGTTCGTCTGGTAAATAAAAATAAAAGATGTTTTTTTCTTCATCTCCAGCAGCGTAAGCCCCGCCCCCTCGCAGGTGTACATATAGAGCGGCAGGTGAGCGCGTCATGGCGTCTCTCTCTCGGCTTCAGGCTCTCCTTCTGTCGCTCGTGGATAAGTAGCTGCAGTGGCCCGGCAGGGATCATGGCCAGGACCGGGTTCTGCGACACCAAGCCTCTGCTGGACTTACGCACGAAGGTGATCACGTGACACAACCTCTTTAGAGTTTTTATTTTTTTAGTTTTTAAAGGTTCGATTTGCTGACGTTAACTGTCTCTTTTTTTTTATATAACATTTGAACTATAACATGATGATTTATTATCTCATATCTTGTTATTTATTTGAGTGCGAAAGGTTGTAAATAATGAGCTTTAAAGTAGTTAATTGTGTTCACCTGTTAGTCGTCGCAGCTGATTGGAGGCTTGCTAATGCTAATGCTAATGCTAGCGCTAATGCTAGTTAGCCACTGTTGGATTTAATAAACACTTAAGCGAGCACTTTCAAACTGCTGTTAATGTACTTTTACTATTAATTTTAAACTCTTAAGAACCCAAAAAGAAAGTTGTCTGCATGTAAAGTTGCTCTTAAAGTAGTTTTTTTGGAAATATTTAATCTAAAATGTGAATTTATTTTCTCTTTGGCTTGAGTTTAAACGTGTATATTATAATGTTTATACTTTTGATTTTAAATATGGTTATTTCCTCATCACTTTATCTAAATAGTTGTATAACTTTAAGTATTTCATTTCAATCGTTTTGTTTATTTTAAATGCAAAGTGATTTGTATTTTGAAGAAAAAAAAAAAACTTGGATAAACTTGTCAAAAGAAAAGGTTTTTTCCATTAACGTCAACTTTTAATGACGTGACTTTCCTTCAGGCGGACGAGCGACGGGTCCCTCTGAGATCCTGGGCCAACAACTGTGGGCCCCCGGACCGCTGGGCGCCGCTGGACGTGGACGAGTCCAGGATGAGTTTGGTCAAGATGGAGGCCGACTGCAAATGGGTTCGATCTTCTCTCTCGTGTCGATCATTTTCAATTAACGTCTTGGTTTCAAGGATCAATAAAGTTTTAGTCAAACGCCTCCGTCCGAACTTTCTGGATCTGCCGTCGACAGAAGTATCCGGGGCGAGGGGGTGACGGCTTGATCGTGGGTCTGCGGGAAGACGGTCTGACGGTGGCTGGCGTCGCAGGTGACTCTAGACCAGGTTGACTCTAGACCAGGTTGACTCACTCTGGACCAGGGTGACTCACTCTGGACCAGGGTGACTCACTCTAGAACAGGGTGACTCACTCTAGACCAGGGTGACTCACTCTAGACCAGGGTGACTCACTCTGGACCAGGGTGACTCACTCTGGACCAGGGTGACTCACTCTGGACCAGGGTGACTCACTCTGGACCAGGGTGACTCACTCTAGACCAGGTTGACTCACTCTAGACCAGGTTGACTCACTCTAGACCAGGGTGACTCACTCTAGAACAGGGTGACTCACTCTGGACCAGGGTGACTCACTCTGGACCAGGGTGACTCACTCTGGACCAGGGTGACTGACTCTGGACCAGGGTGACTGACTCTGGACCAGGGTGACTGACTCTGGACCAGGGTGAGTGACTCTGGACCAGGGTGAGTGACTCTGGACCAGGGTGAGTGACTCTGGACCAGGGTGAGTGACTCTGGACCAGGGTGAGTGACTCTGGACCAGGGTGAGTGACTCTGGACCAGGGTGAGTGACTCTAGACCAGGTCGAGTGACTCTAGACCAGGTCGAGTGACTCTAGACCAGGTCGAGTGACTCTAGACCAGGTCGAGTGACTCTAGACCAGGTCGAGTGACTCTAGACCAGGTCGAGTGACTCTAGACCAGGTCGAGTGACTCTAGACCAGGTCGAGTGACTCTAGACCAGGTCGAGTGACTCTAGACCAGGTCGAGTGACTCTAGACCAGGTCGAGTGACTCTAGACCAGGTCGAGTGACTCTAGACCAGGTCGAGTGACTCTAGACCAGGTCGAGTGACTCTAGACCAGGTCGAGTGACTCTAGACCAGGTCGAGTGACTCTAGACCAGGTCGAGTGACTCTAGACCAGGTCGACTGACTCTAGACCAGGTCGAGTGACTCTAGACCAGGTCGAGTGACTCTAGACCAGGTCGACTGACTCTAGACCAGGTCGACTGACTCGTGACCGAGGCGACTCTAGACCAGGTGACCCGTGCGAGACCTGAAGGCTGAACCGGCGTCTCTTGTCTCAGACGGATGTTTGGAGCGTCCGCTGCTTCTCTTCAACCCCGGCCTGCAGGGCTTCGAGAGTCTGCTGGCGCTGATGCCGGGTCTGCTGCGACGCGAGGTCCAGACGGCTCTGGAGAAGCTGGACCTGATGCTGGACCGGACGTACGCCTGGGAGGTGTTTCTGGACATGATGGTGAGTTTTGTTCTTCACTGCGTGAATAACTATGTACATTTATAACACATTTAAAAAGGATATTTAAGTAATATTTGTAGAGCTTTTCCAGACCAGGGTCACAAAGCGCTTAAACAATCAAAACAATATTCAATAAAATATATACTTTTAAAGATCAAGATGATACAAGAGTCTCAGAGAATCAAGGAAAAGCTAGAATAAAAGTGTCTTGATGTTTCTTGAAGGAGTCAGTAGATCATCAAACACAGATGTTTCTTGAAGGAGTCAGTAGATCATCAAACACAGATGTTTCTTGAAGGGTCAGTAGATCATCAAACACAGATGTTTCTTGAAGGAGTCAGTAGATCATCAAACACAGATGTTTCTTGAAGGAGTCAGTAGATCATCAAACACAGATGTTTCTTGAAGGAGTCAGTAGATCATCAAACACTGATGTTTCTTGAAGGAGTCAGTAGATCATCAAACACAGATGTTTCTTGAAGGAGTCAGTAGATCATCAAACACAGATGTTTCTTGAAGGAGTCCGTAGATCATCAAACACAGATGTTTCTTGAAGGAGTCCGTAGATCATCAAACACAGAGATGGTTCCAAAGCTTAGGAGCAACAATCTGGAAGGATTTCCCTCCTCTGGTCCTGAAGTTCAGGAACCATCAGTAGATTCTGATCCTCAGAGCCCGAGCTGGGGTGTAAGTCTGGATCAGATCACTGATGGAAGGTCTGACCATGAATAGATCTGAAAGTAAGAACCAGAATTTTAAAATGATCCTGAAAGAAACTGGCAGCCAGTGAAGAGTTTGAAGGAGAAATGTGAGTTCTTCTACTAGAGCGGCTCAGAATTCTGGCTGCAGAGTTTTGTATGAACTGCAGGCGAGACACATCCTTCTTGTACTTGTTTCTGTTAAACATCCTGAGTAACGGTTGGAAAACATTGTAAATATAACGTCAGTTTTTAAATTCAACATTAGTTGAAGATAAAGTTTTAACTTTTGGACTTATAAATGGCTTTTAGTGAGAACTAGAAAAATATCTGCTGAAAATTCATCTTTTTTTTTTTTCTTTTTCTGGGCAGAAATCTCAAGGAAAAAGTTGTTTCCCAAACACAGACCTGCCTCGACATTTCACCGACAGCACCAGAGCCGTCCTCGTCGACTGGCTCGTCCAGGTCCACGTGAGTCATTTCTGTGGTCGATAATGGAGACGGATAAGAGATTAATGACATTTGTTTTAGAATAAAGTGTTGTATATCACATGTAATGGAGGCGGAAAAGTTTGGATTTTGTACAAAAATTCCCGAACATTTTGTGTATTTATTATAATTTTATTTACTTCAATAATTCCGTATCTGGAAAAAAATTAGTGAAATTCAAATTGTATGATTTATACAGCAGGGGGCGCCATTGTTGCGCTACACACGATGAACGATCACTAAAAATGCTCTAAACGAAGCTTTAAAAAGATAAATAAACTCGTGATATTCCAGACGAATATGTTCTGTTCCTTCAACTTCTCAACGTTCCTGAAGATGACCTTCATTCAGCCAGGAGAAGTTTCTAAACCTTTTTTAGGAAACACAGTTTAATGTCGACTTTATCCCAAGGTCGGTCCATGAATATAATTGAAAAATAAATCTGTTTATTTCTCTCGTTTTCACTATTTTACAAGTTTATTTTCGAGTAAACCCGACTGAAAAAATATAGATTTCCATCTTTTTCTTTTTTCAAAATAAAACTATTTTCTTACAAAAATGTTCTTCAAATGTTTCACAGACAAATAAACTATGAACGTCATCTTTATCATGAGAATAAATTGCAGTGCATTGTGGGAATGTTTTAACTGATGTTAAGAAATGGTCGTGAGGCCGTTTTTGATATCGGCGCAGATGTGACATGACCTTGAGTTTGTCCTGCAACACTTTGTTTTCCAGGAGATCATGAACTTCCAGGATGACACGTTGTATCTGTCGATCCACCTCCTGAACCGAGCGCTGAGGCTCGTCAAGGTGTCCACGAGTAACTTGCAGCTCCTGGGGATGGTTTGTCTGTTCGTGGCTGCAAAGAAGGAGGAGAGTCTTCTTCCTGAGGTGAGGCGTCACGATACTACAGTACTATACTGTAGTGTAGTAACAAGTATATATGTGTAGTATTGTCCAGTACTTGACTCTGGTGTTGTGATAGTGTAGTAACAAGTATATACGTGTAGTATTGTCCAATACTTGACTCTGGTGTTGTGATAGTGTAGTAACAAGTATATATGTGTAGTATTGTCCAGAACTTGACTCTGGTGTTGTGATAGTGTAGTAACAAGTATATATGTGTAGTATTGTCCAGTACTTGACTCTGGTGTTGTGATAGTGTAGTAACAAGTATATATGTGTAGTATTGTCCAGAACTTGACTCTGGTGTTGTGATAGTGTAGTAACAAGTATATATGTGTAGTATTGTCCAGTACTTGACTCTGGTGTTGTGATAGTGTAGTAACAAGTATATATGTGTAGTATTGTCCAGAACTTGACTCTGGTGTTGTGATAGTGTAGTAACAAGTATATATGTGTAGTATTGTCCAGTACTTGACTCTGGTGTTGTGATAGTGTAGTAACAAGTATATATGTGTAGTATTGTCCAGTACTTGACTCTGGTGTTGTGATAGTGTAGTAACAAGTATATATGTGTAGTATTGTCCAGTACTTGACTCTGGTGTTGTGATAGTGTAGTAACAAGGATATATGTGTAGTATTGTCCAGTACTTGACTCTGGTGTTGTAGTATTTACAGACCACATGACTCTTGACGAAGTCGTAATTTGTTTTCAAACCAAAATATGTCCAAACATCAGCTTTAAAAGCTGCTGTAGTCACTGTATCCTCTCGTCCTCAGTCATGGCAGGATCTCCCAGGAAAAATATCTATAAAATAATAATAATCTCTATTTATATAGCGCCTTTCTAGACCAGGGTCACAAAGCGCTTGCTTTTGAATATTCATATGGTCTCCTAAAAAATGTATATATCCTGATATATTACTTCATCGGCAACTTTAAAAGCTGCCAGAGTTGACTGTTTCCTCTCGTCCTCAGTCATCTTGCAGGATTTCGTTGTTCTTTTAACTGCGGCGGTACGTAATGACTGCTGCCATCTAGAGGCTTGAAGTTTAATTGCAACAAAAGGCATGAATATTTTCACGTCAATTGTAAATAAAAAAAATGTTTGCGGTGCTGCTGATTCATGAGTCTACTGTATCCTCTTGTCCTCAGTCATCGCAGGATTTCATTGTTTATTATACTGTGTACTGACTGCTGCCATCTAGTGGCCGGACATTGATTTGCGACACAAATGAACACGGAATAGTAAAAAAAAACAATGGTTATATACGCTTGACTAGTTAAAATTATAATTAATCAAATTTATAATTTTAAGACCAATAAGTGTATGTTTTAATAATCAGTCCTGTTGAATCTCGCTGAGGTACAAAAACAAATATTCAAGTGTACAGTCATTTTTCTCGCGCCTGGTTTTGAGCGACTGCCGCAGGGACCGAAGTTGTGTATCCTCTCGTCCTCAGGTGTCTGGGCTGTGTTACCTGATGGACCACACCTACACCACGCACCAGCTGCTGAGGATGGAGCGTAAAGTCCTCTCCGGGCTGAAGTTCGACCTGTCGTTCTGTTCTCCTCTGCACTTCCTGCTCATCCTGGCGTCGCTGGCTCGCTGCAGCGTCAAGGTCGTGCTCTTCACCTTCGTTTGTTCCACCTGTTTGACCTCACCTGGTCTGGTGCAGGTGCTGTGGATGGCCCGCTACCTGCTGGAGCTGTCGCTGCTGGAGAACCAGTGTGTGGTGGTTCTGCCCGTTCACCTGGCCGGCGCCGCCCTCTGTCTGGCCCGTCAGGTCCTGCAGGAGCCGCCGACCCCGGAGGGCGAGGCCGCCTGGTGCCTGACCTCCAGTCTGCACGTGGGCAGGTGAGACTAGTGTTGATACGACGACGTGTCGATGAGAAACTGATCAAATGATACAAGGACTAAATTAACTGATTACACGCAGTCGCACTTTATAACCACTGGAGGGTTCTGTCGTCACCTAATAATCCCATTACAGCAAAGCCCTTCCAGTAGTAATCATACACATTTGATCTTCAAATTAATTATAGCCGACGTAACCGATACTTCACTGAACTTTATTAAACGTTTTACATGGTACACGTCGCTCAATAGTACTTCAACTGATACTACTACTAATACTAGTACTATTAACGAATTGGTAAACGGTTAAATAATTGATTTAAAAAATGTTTTCCCCCAATTAGTTTATTTCCTTAAACCTTTCGCTATAGAAATGTAATACAATTATATAAACGATAGTTTGATGCTTAACATTTTGAAATAAATTTACGTTTTTAAGAATCAACTTTTCAAAATTTCCATATGAAATGTTGACTTTATTTTTTTCAAGTATTTGGTTGGAATAAAGATTGTAGCTTTTTAAATTCAATATAAAAATTATTTTGCAAACATGTAGTTTTCACACAAAGTTAAAAAATAATGTATTAAATAAACATAATAAATTAAATGATTAAAAATAAATCCCAAAATACTTTTAATTATTGAATTAAAATATGGAAATAATTGAATAAAAAATTCTATGGACTGAAATCTATTTAATTTATGAATTTCCATGTAAGATAATGACACTTTAGATGTATTTTTTTTGTTTAAATACTGTTAAAACTACTGTAAAAATGGTGGTATTATGTCAATATTTAATTTATTTTGTTTGTTTTTTACAACCTTTTATTATATAAATTATTGAAGACGATTATTCAAACCATTTGACGCTACGACGTTTAGTAAAGATTTCAACATTTGAAATGTAAAATTTAACAATTTAAATTTCAAAAACATTTTTATTTTTCTGATGCACACTTTGAGACATTCGTTCTTTACAAAGTTATTGTTTCTTTTTCCCTGTATTAATATCCCCCCCCCCAGCGAGGCGACCCTGCTCCGGGTCATGCACACACTGGCCACTGCGGCCGCCGAGGCCAAGACGGGAGAAATCTGCGCCACTTTTAACAAGTTCTCCTCGCCGGAGACCCTGCAGGTCAGCAGACACCCCGCACTGGACGACCTCTCCAGTCTGCTGACCTCAGGACCCTGAAGGTCATCCAGGGTCGCCGGGCGAGGAAGAGGCGAAACTACACGAGGACGTGTTTTACTCTTGCAGCTGCTGTAGAAAAGTATTATTGTGTGGATCTTGTGAACAAATGTTTTGAGCTCATTGTTTTAAATGTGAAAATAAAGCTGCAACTTCCTGTTCGTGTCCAGCGTCCGGATTTACCCAGAATTCACCAGGAAAAAAAAAATTGAAAGTTTTTAACTTTATCTTCTCTCAGCTGTTTCTCGCGTGCACTCGCTTCTGATTGGCCGGCGCGTCGGCCTGATGGACCAATGAGCGTCGAGCTGGCGCAGAGACGCTCGCTTTGTGTCTGGAAGGTGTTTGTGGTCCAAGTCCCGGGTTCACGTGAGGTGATCCGGACTCTTGCTGGTCCTTCTGCGGCTCCGATCCTGCAGCTCGTGCGTCCTGGTCCTTGAACGTCGCGTCTGGAATGGCGCGTTCACGGTCTCACCACGTGATCACGTTTAGGTTTTATTTCACTTCTCGCGGGAAATATTGAGGTAAGTTTCGACTCGTGTTTTTAAAAATAATTTATTGATCGTAAATAAGAAGTTTCCACTAGTTTTAGAATGATTTTATTTTGAAATCGTCCGGTGATTCTGTCGTTAACTCGGCAGCTTGACGAGAAGTCGCTAATATTAACTCCAGTTAACCAACCCAGACGAGCTGGTTGATCATAGAAAACCTCCCAGTTAGAGATGCCAGTCTTTCCTGCTGGACCAGAGGCATGTTGTGCGTGTTTGTCGCTGCGTGGAAGTTTGAGAAATGCGTTTAAAAAGTGAAGTTTTCAGGACAATGTGGACGAAGACAGGAAACGCTGTTACATAATCGAGGGCGGGTCGAGCGCTGAGGCGTTTGAGGAACTAACGTAAAACATACACATGTGGGTTAAAAGTTTTCATTTTTTTGTTCGTTCACAAAAAAGATGAAACGTAGTACATACAGTATAAATACAAAAATAATCAACAGAAAAATCTATTAATTTTAGTTAAAATGATAAAAGAATTCCCAAAAAACTACAAAAATTATTATAAAATAATGATAAACATGTCAACCGTAATCATTAGTACAAGACAGACACTAGTGCAATTATTTTACACTTATTTAAAGCAATATTTCTATTTATTAAGTAGTCTAACAACAGTTGACCTGGTGAATAATCTGACTTTTGGATTATCAATCTGAAAAAGTCACGTTATATTTATTTATTTATATCCTCGCTACTTTTTTTTTTAGAGATAAATATTTTGTATAATCAGTCTGTAATTAATAGTAGTAGTAACTTGAAAAAAAAAAGTTCTAAAAGTTCTTTCAAACATTTCCCTGCTTTTTTTCTTTTACCTTTTCGTGAATATTTCTGTTCTCGCAAAATAATTTGACTGAATATCTTTATTATATTTAGAAATAAATTGTTTTATGTCATAATTATCACATTTATAACTGGTTTATAAATAGTTTTAATTAAAAATAATTATTTATTTGTTGACCTTTTTTTTCTATGGTTTTTCTTTTGGGATTTTCTTTTTTTTGGCCTGACAACTAGGGATGTATTGATGAAGCTTCATGAAACAGTTTCATTATCTTCAGAGTCCACTAGATGGTAGTGATGTGTTGATGAAGCTTCATGAATCAGTGTCATTATCTTCACAGTCCACTAGATGGTAGTGATGTGTTAATGAAGCTTCATGAAACAGTGTCATTATCTTCAGAGTCCACTAGATGGTAGTGATGTGTCGATGAAGCTTCATGAAACAGTGTCATTATCTTCAGAGTCCACTAGATGGTAGTGATGTGTCGATGAAGCTTCATGAAACAGTGTCATTATCTTCAGAGTCCACTAGATGGTAGTGATGTGTCGATGAAGCTTCATGAAACAGTGACATTATCTTCAGAGTCCACTAGATGGTAGTGATGTGTTGATGAAGCTTTCATGAAACAGTGTCATTATCTTCAGAGTCCACTAGATGGTAGCGATGTGTCGATGAAGCTTCATGAAACAGTGTCATTATCTTCAGAGTCCACTAGATGGTAGTGATGTGTTGATGAAGCTTCATGAAACAGTGTCATTATCTTCCCAGTCCACTAGATGGTAGTGATGTGTCGATGAAGCTCTATGAAACAGTGTCATTATCTTCAGAGTCCACTAGATGGTAGTGATGTGTTGATGAAGCTTCATGAAACAGTGTCATTATCTTCACAGTCCACTAGATGGTAGTGATGTGTTGATGAAGCTTCATGAATCAGTGTCATTATCTTCACAGTCCACTAGATGGTAGTGATGTGTTGATGAAGCTTCATGAATCAGTGTCATTATCTTCACAGTCCACTAGATGGTAGTGATGTGTCGATGAAGCTTCATGAAACAGTGTCATTATCTTCAGAGTCCACTAGATGGTAGTGATGTGTCGATGAAGCTTCATGAAACAGTGTCATTATCTTCAGAGTCCACTAGATGGTAGTGATGTGTTGATGAAGCTTCATGAAACAGTGTCATTATCTTCAGAGTCCACTAGATGGTAGTGATGTGTTGATGAAGCTTCATGAAACAGTGTCATTATCTTCAGAGTCCACTAGATGGTAGTGATGTGTTAATGAAGCTTCATGAAACAGTGTCATTATCTTCAGAGTCCACTAGATGGTAGTGATGTGTTGATGAAGCTTCATGAAACAGTGTCATTATCTTCAGAGTCCACTAGATGGTAGTGATGTGTCGATGAAGCTTCATGAAGCAGTGTCATTATCTTCAGAGTCCACTAGATGGCATCTCTGCACTATTTTCCTTTGTTTTGAACAACTGTTCTAATGAAACATCATTTTTAAACTGATGGCGCCACCTACTGACCCTTGAACAACATGACACTGTTTCATGAAGCTTCACCAACACATCACAACCGTCTGAGTTCATAACCTGGCCCCTGAGGATGTTTCAGTGACGGTACAGAAAGTTTAACTGTGAGTAGAATAAAAGCTCGCGCGTGTCCACCAGGGGTCAGGGGTCAGGATGCCGGGCGGCGAGAAGGCGTGTCCGAGCGAAGCCTCGTCCTCCAAGCGAGCCAAAGAGAAGCGCAACAGTTCAACGCTCCTGGCCATGAGAGACGCCAGAGGCTCGTCCGGTGGACGAGGCTCGTGCAGCAGCAGCTCCGACAAAGACTCCGGGTTCTCTGGTGAGTTGACGTCTCGTCGCACGACAAACTAATGCATTTGATCAGTTTTAGCTGCAAACGTGGAAATATTAGAGAATAAATCACTTTAATTTTCTTGTCATTATTGTAGTTCAGTATCATGTATTTTTATATTATTATTATTATTATAAATAATAATTATATTTTAAACAAGTCAAGCGTTTGCATTTTAACATTTAAGTCAAATAATATATATAGTTTTATACTAGTCAGTGTTCATTTGTGTCGCAATTAGTATCCGGCCACTAGATGGCAGCAGTCAGTGCACAGCACAATAAACAATGAAATCCTGCGATGACTGAGGACAAGAGGATACAGTCAACTCATGATTCAGCAGCACCGCATACATTTTTTCATTTACAATTTACATATTATGTATAGTTGCAGGACTATTTGGTAGACTTTGTTGTCAATAAAGTTTTGAAACTTTTGACAGCGACAACTCACAGTATTTAATGAACAATTATACGACAAGTAAAACAATTCTATGTGGTTTAAAATGGACATAAATGATAATATTAATATAGTTCGGCTTCGTAGTATTAGTGGAAGTACTATTGAGCGACGTGTACCACATTTAATAAAGTTCAGTGAAGTATCTGTTATGTCGGCTATAATTGATTTGAAGATCAAATGTGTCTGATAACTACTGGAAGGGCTTTGCTGTAATGGGATTATTAGGTGGAGACAGAACCCTCTGGTGGTGGTAAAGTGCAACTGCGTGTAACCGGTTACACAATAGTTACAAGCCTCGACTAAACATGTAAAAAAGATATTTAATGGTGACATCACTAGTAATACAATGTGTAGAGAAGGAAGTTGTGATCGTATTATATTTCAGACTCGGGGGCCAAATCCTGCCCGTCAAGTCATTTTCTGCGGCCCTCAAGCGCCTCAAACACAAAGTTAGCACTAGTTTAAAAAGGTCATGACCCGCGAGGAAGATAAAGAACGACAACAAATGTTCCAGAAGGTCGTGGGAAGAGAATTTTAATAAAGAAATAAAGTACATTTTAGTAAACGAGGTGAAGATCAAGTTCTTTGACATGTTTTTGAAGATAAATCTCTTGAAATCATAGTTTAGTTTCGTCTGGTTTAGTTTTAATATCAACGTAATGTTGCATTTTATTATTTCACAACTTATTCAACTTTTATTGGCCAATAAATATGATTTATTGATCATTTATTTGTTAAATTATTGTTCAACAAATATACTACAAAGAGTAGTGTAATACATCTATAAATACAACTATAACTATAATATATTTTGAGTTTCATCATATTATCACTTTATCATTTGTTTAAAAGTTATTGTTATGAATCCGAAATAAATAAATAAGAAAACTATAAGAATATTGACTTTAAATATTGAAACATTTTCCTTTTTTTTTTTTTTTTTTTTTTTTTTTACTATTTTGTTGAAAAGTCTTATTAATTATTTGTTATTATTATAGTATTGTTATTATTGTTATGATATATTTTTGTAAAATTCAATATTTTACATTAAAAACCAGTTAAATTCAATATAAAAGTTGAACTTGTTGAACTTTTCAACATAAGAAGTATTGAGTAAAATTATTCAATGAAAAAAAAACTTATTATAGAAATGATTGAATTAAGTAAAACAAATCTAATGTTTTTTAAATATTATTTTTCTCTCTCAAGAAAGTATAACTTCAGCGTCTCTTCTTTGATTGGCAGACAACGGGTCAGAATGGCCGCGGGTCGGTTCCGAGCGAAGCACGGGGTCTTCAGAGAACGTCCAGACGAGGCAGAACCAGCCGATCTTCATCGTCCAGAACCTGCTCGTGGCTCAGGTCGCTCGGGGTTCACTCGTGTCCATCTTGTCTTAACCCTTGCTGTAATGTGCTTGTGGTATCCCTTGTGTTGCCTCTGACAAACGACCTCCATCACTCTAATGTATTTATGGAAGCCAGGGAGGACGTTGACCCATAGACAACGCAAGGGATACTGCAAACACATTTGATTTGAGGCCTCCGGGTCACCTTGACCCTGAGACAACGCAAGGGATACTGCAAACACATTTGATTTCAGGCCTCCGGGTCACCTTGACCCTGAGACAACGCAAGGGATACTGCAAACACATTTGATTTCAGGCCTTCGGGTCACCTTGACCCTGAAACAACGCAAGGGATACTGCAAACACATTTCATTTCAGGCCTTCGGGTCACCTTGACCCTGAGACAACGCAAGGGATACTGCAAACACATTTGATTTCAGGCCTCCGGGTCACCTTGACCCTGAGACAACGCAAGGGATACTGCAAACACATTTGATTTCAGGCCTTCGGGTCACCTTGACCCTGAGACAACGCAAGGATACTGCAAACACATTTGATTTGAGGCCTCCGGGTCACCTTGACCCTGAGACAACACAAGGGATACTGCAAACACATTTGATTTCAGGCCTTCGGGTCACCTTGACCCTGAGACAACGCAAGGATACTGCAAACACTTTTGTTTTGAGGCCTCCGGGTCACCTTGACCCATAGATAGCTCCAGGGTTAACGGTTGCCATGTTTTACTCTTATTTAAGGCCAGCTGTTGACAAAGATAATCTTCTTTTCTTTTCTTCTCCATACGTCACAATATTATCATCAACAGTAACTATAACTATAATTAACTATAAACTACTAAGTTTATCATCAGAATAATGAATTTAAGATTTAAAATATTGACTTTTTTACAAATACATTTTAAGCTTTAATTATGTTTTAAATCATTTAATTCCATTTTCTATATTGAAAGGTTGAATTCTAATTTATTAGTAAATTAAATGTTATGATTCCAATGATCCTTCATTGAATATTCAACAGAATCGTCTGGTGACGCAATTGAATATTGAATTTTAAAGTAAAAAATAAAGAACATTTATTTTTCTTTATTATTATTGGATTAACATTTCAAACTCTACGTGTAAATAGAATCTCATCAGAACACCTTTTGAAAATGTTAGATTTTTTAGAATTATTACAATCAAAAATGATACCATTCGAAATAAAAGTTATTTAATTTAATTATTAAAAATAAAATAGAATCTTTGTATATTTTCTGTATTTTATTGTATTTGATTTTAATTTTTTATATAAATTAGATTAGATTAAGATAGATAGATAGATAGACAGACAGACACACAGATAGATAGATAGATAGATAGATAGATAGATAGATAGATAGATAGACACATAGATAGATAGATAGATAGATAGATAGATGGATGGATGGATGGATGGATGGATGGATGGATGGATGGATGGATGGATGGATGGATGGATGGATGGATGGATGGATAGACAGACACACAGATAGATAGATAGATAGATAGATAGATAGATAGATAGACAGACAGACAGACAGACAGACACACAGACACACAGATAGATAGACAGACAGACAGACACACAGATAGATAGATAGATAGATAGATAGACAGACAGACACACAGATAGATAGATAGATAGATAGATAGATAGACAGACAGACAGACACACAGATAGATAGATAGATAGATAGATAGACAGACAGACAGACACACAGATAGACAGATAGATAGATAGATAGACAGACAGACAGACACACAGATAGATAGATAGATAGATAGATAGATAGATAGATAGATAGACAGACAGACAGACACACAGATAGATAGATAGATAGATAGATAGATAGATAGACAGACAGACAGACACACAGATAGATAGATAGATAGATAGATAGACAGACAGACAGACACACAGATAGACAGATAGATAGATAGATAGACAGACAGACAGACACACAGATAGATAGATAGATAGATAGATAGACAGACAGACAGACACACAGATAGATAGATAGATAGATAGATAGATAGATAGATAGATAGATAGATAGATAGATAGATAGATAGATAGATAGATAGATAGATAGATAGATAGATAGATAGATAGATAGACAGACAGACAGACAGACAGACACACAGATAGATAGATAGATAGATAGATAGATAGATAGACAGACAGACACACAGATAGATAGATAGACAGACAGACACACAGATAGATAGATAGATAGATAGATAGATAGATAGATAGATAGACAGACAGACAGACAGACAGACAGACAGACAGACAGATAGATAGATAGATAGATAGATAGATAGATAGATAGATAGATAGATAGATAGATAGATAGATAATAATATAATATATACATTTTTTTTAAATAAAATTAGAATCAAATACAATAATATACAAAAAATATACAAAGATTTTATTTTACGTCCTGTTTGAACAAAATGAAAAGTCACTCATGGTCGACAAACATTAACTAAAATACTAAACTAAAATTACTAAAGTATATTTATTTATTTATATTATATAAACTTAAATAAAGCAGTTTTTTTATGAACTTATATCATTTTTCTACTTTTTCCTTCACGTTCATTAAACACTTGTTCACACGCAGCCCGAGGAGATCCCGGGTCGAGGCTCTCACCTGATCCTCCTCCAGCAGCCGACCCCCAAGACCCTCAAGACCCCGGCCCGGAAAACACACCCCCCCGGGCGTAAGACCCCCTTCTCGCCGGCGCCCGGCTCGTACCCTCGCCTCGCGCCGCAGCCCTGCAGGAAGAACCAAGTAAACGAGGTGAAGATCAAGTTCTTTGACATGTTTTTGAAGATAAATCTCTTAAAATCATAGTTTAGTTTCGTCTGGTTTAGTTTAAATATCAACGTAATGTTGCATTTTATTATTTCACAACTTATTCAACTTTTATTGGCCAATAAATATGATTTATTGATCATTTGTTTGTTACATTATTGTTCAACTGTTAACAAATATACTACAAACTAGAGTAATACATCTAAAAACTATAAATATTATATATTTTGAGTTTCATCATATTATCACTTGTTTAAAAGTTATTGTTATGCTTCAGGAATAAATAAATAAATAAGAAAACTATCAGAATATTGACTTTAAATATTGAAACTACTTTAGGATTTTTAATTATATATATATATTTTTAACTATTTGATGAATAGTCTAGTTAATTATTTGTTATTATTGTTATTACATATTTGTATATAATTCCATATTTTAAATTAACAATTTAAATTCAATATACAAGTTAAAATTTAACTTTTCAATATAAGAATTATTGATGCTTCTGGAATAAATAAATAAATAATCAGAATATTGACTTTAAATATTGAAACTACTTTAGGATTTTTAATTATATATATATATTTTTAACTATTTGATGAATAGTCTAATTAATTATTTGTTATTATTGTTATTACATATTTGTATATAATTCCATATTTTAAATTAACAATTTAAATTCAATATAAAAGTTAAAATTTAACTTTTCAATTTAAGAATTATTGATGCTTCTGGAATAAATAAATAAATAAATAAGAAAACTATCAGAATATTGACTTTAAATATTGAAACTTTTCACTTTAGGATTTTTAATGAAATGTATTTTCTTATTGATTTTGTTGAATAGTTGAATTAATTATTCTTGTTATTATTATAGTATTGTTATTACACATTATTGTAAAATTCAATATTTTATTAAAACCCTGTTAAATTCAATATAAAAGTTAAAATTGAACTTTTCAATATAAAAATTATTGATGTTTTTCAGGAATAAATAAATAAATAAGAAAACTATCAGAATATTGACTTTAAATATTGAAACTACTTTAGGATTTTTAATGATTTTCTTTTTTATGAATAGTCTAATTAATTATTTGTTATTATTGTTATTACATATTATTATATAATTCAATATTTTAAATTCAAATTCAATATACAAGTTAAAATTTAACTTTTCAATATAAGAATTATTGATGCTTCTGGAATAAATAAATAAATAATCAGAATATTGACTTTAAATATTGAAACTACTTCAGGATTTTTAATTATATATATATATTTTTAACTATTTGATGAATAGTCTAGTTAATTATTTTTTATTATTGTTATTACATATTTGTATATAATTCCATATTTTAAATTAACAATTTAAATTCAATATACAAGTTAAAATTTAACTTTTCAATATAAGAATTATTGATGCTTCTGGAATAAATAAATAAATAATCAGAATATTGACTTTAAATATTGAAACTACTTCAGGATTTTTAATTATATGTATATTTTTAACTATTTAATGAATAGTCTAATTAATTATTTGTTATTATTGTTATTACATATTTGTATATAATTCCATATTTTAAATTAACAATTTAAATTCAATATACAAGTTAAAATTTAACTTTTCAATATAAGAATTATTGATGCTTCTGGAATAAATAAATAAATAATCAGAATATTGACTTTAAATATTGAAACTACTTCAGGATTTTTAATTATATATATATTTTTAACTATTTAATGAATAGTCTAATTAATTATTTGTTATTATTGTTATTACATATTTGTATATAATTCCATATTTTAAATTAACAATTTAAATTCAATATACAAGTTAAAATTGAACTTTTCAATATAAGAATTATTGATGCTTCTGGAATAAATAAATAAATAAATAAATAAGAAAACTATCAGAATATTGACTTTAAATATTGAAACTTTTCACTTTAGGATTTTTAATGAAATGTATTTTCTTATTTATTTTGTTGAATAGTTGAATTAATTATTCTTGTTATTATTATAGTATTGTTATTATTGTTATTACACATTATTGTAAAATTCAATATTTTATTAAAACCCCGTTAAATTCAATATAAAAGTTAAAATTGAACTTTTCAATATAAAAATGATTGATGTTTTTCAGGAATAAATAAGAAAACTATCAGAATATTGACTTTAAATATTGAAACTACTTTATGATTTTTAATGATTTTCTTTTTTATGAATAGTCTAATTAATTATTTGTTATTATTGTTATTACATATTATTATATAATTCAATATTTTAAATTCAAATTCAATATAAAAGTTAAAATTGAACTTTTCAATATAAAAATGATTGATGTTTTTCAGGAATAAATAAATAAATAAGAAAACTATCAGAATATTGACTTTAAATATTGAAACTACTTTACGATTTTTAATGATTTTCTTTTTTATGAATAGTCTAATTAATTATTTGTTATTATTGTTATTACATATTATTATATAATTCAATATTTTAAATTCAAATTCAATATAAAAGTTAAAATTGAACTTTTCAATATAAGAATTATTGAGTAAAATTATGAATTGAAAAAACAAAAAACTTTAAAACATAGAAATGATTGAATTAATTAAAACAAATCGAATGTTTTTTTAAAATCTTATTTTTCTCTCTTTAAAAAAAAAAAAGAAGCCGCCGGACAAAGCCGCCAGCGACGCCCGCAACCTGATCAAGAGGGTCTGCACGGGGTCGGAGGTCAGGCCCGACCATCGCCCGGACAACGAGGCCGCCCCGGGGTCGGAGGTCGGGCACGACGCCTCGCGCCAGCGTCGCTTCCTCAACACGGTGGAGATCCTGCGGCGCTCGGGGCTGCTGGACGTGACGCTGCAGACGCAGGAGCTGCTGCGGCAGAACGTCGCCGCCGACGCCGACATCGCGCAGCTGCGCCGACACACCGAGCTGCTCTGCCAGGCCTGCGGCGGCGCCGGCGGCGGATCGG
Organism: Callionymus lyra; assembly: GCF_982586985.1. Classification (NCBI taxonomy): domain Eukaryota; kingdom Metazoa; phylum Chordata; class Actinopteri; order Syngnathiformes; family Callionymidae; genus Callionymus; species Callionymus lyra. Next base: position 4,845,199 of record NC_141824.1, read on the forward strand.
GGGAAGCGGCGGCGGCGGCGTTGGCGAACCTTCACCGGGTCATGGAGGAGTCGGGCAGCTACCCGGGCCTCGACCCCAGACGAGACGAGCGGACGAAAGCGGCGAAGTACTGCGAGACTCTCCAGGAGATCCTGGACCCCAATGTGAACCGTGACCCGCCTCGGGTCCGCCTGGAGCCTCGGGTCCGCCTGGAGCCTCGGGTCTACGGGGTCGTGGGGTCGCCCGACAGTTCCTCCTCCTGAAGGGGTCGCCAGCGCTTCTCCTGACCTCGGAGAATATGTCGGGAAAAAGACGTTCTCGACGAGAATAACTATTTATTCTTTGGGTGAAATGTTCCCAACATCTGGAAGAGGAAGTGACATCACTTCCTGTCGTTGAGCATGAGTCCCTTAATACTGATGTTACCTTTTAAAGTGTCGTTTAAAGTGTTGTGTTTCAATAAAATTAGAATCTTGAGCCTTTTTTTCTTCTCTTCTAAAGCATTATTTCTAAAAATAAATAAATGATGAATTAAAGATTATTTTCTACAGAGACATTTACTTCAATAAAATATATCCTAGTGAAGTTTTTTCTGACCTGTTTTAAATGATTATCTTTTTACAACTTAAATGAAATAGAAAAAAGACAGAAATTAAAGAAAAAGTTTAGCTTAACTTATGTCATCATGATCCTTCTCTTTATGTTATTTCCTGTGATCGGTTCTTTACATTTGGACTTTATTCTTTTATTTGCACTTTGTTCTTTTATTTGAACTTTGTTCTTGTATTTATGAAACTATCGTCTGCTGTGAACTGAAAACCCAATTTCCTGAAGGAGATCTTAAGAGGGATTAATAAAGTTTATCTAATCTAAGATAAAGTTTAGCCTTAAACAGGAGAGAAAAAATACAACTTTGTTCTTTTATTTGCCCTTTGTTCTTGTATTTATGAAACTATCGTCTGCTGTGAACTGAAAACCCAATTTCCTGAAGGAGATCTTAAGAGGGATTAATAAAGTTTATCTAATCTAAGATAAAGTTTAGCGTTAAACAGGAGAGAAAAAATACAACTTTGTTCTTTTATTTGCCCTTTGTTCTTGTATTTATGAAACTATCGTCTGCTGTGAACTGAAAACCCAATTTCCTGAAGGAGATCTTAAGAGGGATTAATAAAGTTTATCTAATCTAAGATAAAGTTTAGCCTTAAACAGGAGAGAAAAAATACAACTTTGTTCTTTTATTTGCGCTTTGTTCTTGTATTTATGAAACTATCGTCTGCTGTGAACTGAAAACCCAATTTCCTGAAGGAGATCTTAAGAGGGATTAATAAAGTTTATCTAATCTAAGATAAAGTTTAGCCTTAAACAGGAGAGAAAAAATACAACTTTGTTCTTTTATTTGCCCTTTGTTCTTGTATTTATGAAACTATGGTCTGCTGTGAACTGAAAACCCAATTTCCTGAAGGAGATCTTAAGAGGGATTAATAAAGTTTATCTAATCTAAGATAAAGTTTAGCCTTAAACAGGAGAGAAAAAATACAACTTTGTTCTTTTATTTGCCCTTTGTTCTTGTATTTATGAAACTATCGTCTGCTGTGAACTGAAAACCCAATTTCCTGAAGGAGATCTTAAGAGGGATTAATAAAGTTTATCTAATCTAAGATAAAGTTTAGCCTTAAACAGGAGAGAAAAAATACAACTTTGTTCTTTTATTTGCCCTTTGTTCTTGTATTTATGAAACTATCGTCTGCTGTGAACTGAAAACCCAATTTCCTGAAGGAGATCTTAAGAGGGATTAATAAAGTTTATCTAATCTAAGATAAAGTTTAGCCTTAAACAAGAGAGAAAAAATACAACTTTGTTCTTTTATTTGCCCTTTGTTCTTGTATTTATGAAACTATCGTCTGCTGTGAACTGAAAACCCAATTTCCTGAAGGAGATCTTAAGAGGGATTAATAAAGTTTATCTAATCTAAGATAAAGTTTAGCCTTAAACAAAAGAGAAAAAATACAACTAAACGGGCTAGAAAAGTTAAACAAACTGCAGGATTGAACAATAAAAATTCAGAGGGAAAGAAAAAAATAGTTGTAACATGATTTAAAAAAAAAAATATCAATTTAAGTTTAAATTATTTCTTTATCTTAAAAAATGGTAGAAAAAAGGGTTTAACTTGAAACAGGACAGAAAAAAAATGTGCGTAAAAAAATCTTAAACAGGCGTGAAAAAAGTTGGAATTAAATGATAAATTAAAACGGGACAAAAGAAAAGCATGAATTTAAACAGTGCTTACATTTTTTTTCTAACTTTAATCAAGACGGGATATTTTTTTACCTTAAAACACGAGAGAAAGAATATATAACTTGAACCAACGAGGAAAAGATTCAACTTGAAGAAAAAAAAAAAAGAAAACCTTAAACTGGATTAAAAAAATGAATACTTGTAACATGATTTTTGAAAAATGTAACTTAAAACATGACGTAAATCAAATATAACTTAAAGCTTTTTTTGTTTTTCTTCCAAGGTCATGAAATGTCGCTCCTTCGGTGACATAAGAATTCGAGGTAAAAGACATGAAGTCGTAACTGTTGACAATATATTTAATTTGAAACGACTTCTTGAAACTGTGGACATAAAAGCAAACGTCTCGAAGTGAAGCGACACCAAAGTGAGTTTCAAGAATCTTCAGTCATGTCTTCCAGTCGATGGTTCTCTGGTTCTGGTTCTGAAGGTTCTGGTCGACACAGATGACGGAGCCGCTGACGAACAGAGACTCGTGGATTAAATCATGTTCAATCAAAAATATCATTACAACACTTTTATCAGACGACAAACTACTTTAGTATTTATGTAATTAACAAAATCTTATCTTTCACGGTTTTTAATGAGATTATTGAACATTATTATTGATCATTTTAGATTAAAGCAATGCAAGAATATAATAAATATATTTATGACTGGCATGAATTAAAAACTTTATCTCTTAAATTTCTTAATTTATTTAAGTATACATTGAATATAAACGACATTAAACTTGTAGTTAAAGTAATATTTACAAATTTAATCTCCCTATTTCATATCTACAAATATATAATGTTTAAATCATTTGTCACTAAATTAAAATCAGCTCAAAGTTACTCATTTATATTTGAACGCTTTAGTTGTAGTTCATTGAACGTCCACTAGAGGCTCGACTCTTTTCAAGTGTATCAGCAACACTTTCTAGTTCACCTCTCCGAGCGATCCGGTCCCGGTCCCGAGCCTGAACAGAGCCCAGCCCGGCACCAGCAGGATGGAGGAGAGCGCGGAGATCCAGCCGAGGACGTAGGCCCAGTCCGGGTACACGTACCAGCGGTTGAAGGTGAGCGGCTGGTACTTGACCAAGGAACAGATGAAGGATCCCTGACCAACACACACTTGGTTCATGGTTCTGGTTCATGGTTCTGGTTCGGTCGAGGGTCCGACTCACCAGCGAGACCAGGGGTGTGACGTAGAGCCAGCAGATCTTGAAGTAGGTGTTGGCTCTGACGCCCGTCATGTCTCTGATGATCCTGAAGATCTCGTCAGCTCCTGATAGAACGTGTTTTTGAAAAGTTTAACTTCATCCAACGACACATTTGAAATGTTTCTTTACAACAAGTGAACCACGTTTGTAACTATTTCTAAATCAAATTCAATACAAAATGATGATAATTGTTTGTTTAAACATTATTTTTTTAAATAGTATAATTAGATTTTGTAAAGTTCAAGATGTTCTCAAAAGATGTGAGATTTTCGAAATTATTTTTGCAAAGTTTATTATTGTTGTTTGTTCATTTTTTTTGATTTTGTTATTTGATTTTAATATTTTGTAAATATTTAAATTCACTCATTTGGTTAAAACGTTTGTAAAAATTGTAAAGTTTCAGATGATGTCGATATATAGAGTTTGCAAATTTGTCCCAAGATTTTATAAATGTGTTACAATGTTTGTTAATATATTTTAGAGTTTGTTTGCATAAGATTTTGCATTAAAAATAAAAGAAAGATTTTCAAAGTTTGTAAATTTGTAAATGGATTTTCGACTTAAAAATGTGTTTTGTGAGTTTGTAAACTTGTTTCAGAGTATATAAATATGTATGAATTTATAAGGTTGTATAAATATTTAGTAAAAAATACTCTTTGGGTCACCTTGACCCAGAGATAACACATGGGATACCACAAACACATTTGTTTTCTGAGTTGCAAACTTGTAAAAGTAAACCTTTGTTTGTTTTATTTTAGACTTGATAGATTTAAAATGTGTTGTTTGTTTGTAAACTTGTTTCAGAATATCTCAATATATTTTTAAAATTTAGAAGGTTGTATAAATAATAAGTAAAAAAAAAGATTAAAAAATCTAAAATTTGGTTTAAATGTTTGTTAATTATTTACAAAATACGTTCATTTTCTTTATAGATTTTTAATTTGATTCAGAGTTCGTACATTTATTTTAACATTTTTCTACGTTTATACATTTTATTGTTTTAAGATTTCGTAAATTTGTAAATATATAAACATATTTTAGTTTTTTCGATTTTTTTTTAATTTGCTTTCGGGATTTAAACTTTGTTCCCTGTGTTTGTGATTTGTTTAGTAATTTGTTTGTAAATATATTTTTTTATATGTAAATTTGGTTAATGTTTTTTTTTTTAATTTTTTCTATTTGAATATTTCCGAAATTTGCTTCAAAGTATGTAAATGCATGTTTGTAAAGTTTGTAAATGTGTTTCAAGATTACATTAATGTTTTACCAAGTTTATAAATACATTTTTTAAAGATTTTTTATTTTTAAGATTTTTTATTCATTAGTTTCGTTTAATCGTTTGTAATAGTTTGTGGTTTTTTCAGATTTTGTAAATGTGTTCACGAGATTGTAGATGATTTTGTAAAAATATTTCTGATATTTCTTGAACATTTGCTTCAAAATTTTGCTTGATTTGTTTCAGTTAGTACCGTTCATAGAGCGCCATCTAGTGGCCTTTTGAAGGTAAAGACACCGTGAATCCATCACCACGGTAACGACCACACGTACCAAATATCCAGCCCATGGCCAAACACTCGAAGACGCACAGGAAGAGGATGCAGGCGCCGTTACAGGCGTAGTAGTCGAAGAGCTGGAACACATACATCCCGCCCTGAGGAACACCAGAGAGTTCAAGGTCGTGACAAACCTTCACCTCTTGGCTCTGACCTGCGTGACCATGAGCAGCTGCAGCAGGAAGCACGTGACACAGAACAGGAAGAGGAAGCGCTCTCGCCGACCCGGCCGTCGCAGCGCCGAGGGGAACACGTCGATGACGGAGGTCACCACCACCTCCATGGCCACGAACTGTCCAGAGAGCGACACCTGACGTGACTCTGTCTCGAGGACGACCTTGGACGACTCACCTGTGTGTCCAGGCCCAGCAGGATCAGCATGATGAAGAAGCAGACGGACCAGAGCTGAGGCAGCGGCATCATGGCCACGGCCTGAGGGTAGGCTATGAAGGCCAGACCCGGACCTGCTCGGGCGGGTTTTTGGAGAAGAAGACATAAGAACCAGGTTTCACCTTGACCCAGAGACAACACAAGGGATACTACAAACACATTTGATTATGTACCTTGGACAACCCAAGGGATACCACAAACACATTTGTGTTGTCTTGAACCAGTGAAAACACAAGGGATACCACAAACACATTTGGTTATGTACCTTAACCCTGAGATAACACAAGGGATACCACAAACACATTTGGTTATGTACCTTAACCCTGAGATAACACAAGGGATACCACAAACACATTTGGTTATGTACCTTAACCCTGAGATAACACAAGGGATACCACAAACACATTTGGTTATGTACCTTGACCCTGAGATAACACAAGGGATACCACAAACACATTAGTGTTGTCTTGACCCAGAGACAACCCAAGGGATACCACAAACACATTTGGTTGTGGGCCTTGGACAACCCAAGGGATACCACAAACACATTTGTGTTGTCTTGACCCAGTGAAAACACAAGGGATACCACAAACACATTTGGTTATGCACCTTGACCCTGAGATAACACAAGGGATACCACAAACACATTAGTGTTGTCTTGACCCAGAGACAACCCAAGGGATACCACAAACACATTTGTGTTTTCTTGACCCAGTGAAAACACAAGGGATACCACAAACACATTTGGTTATGTACCTTGGACAACCCAAGGGATACCACAAACACATTTGTGTTGTCTTGACCCAGTGAAAACACAAGGGATACCACAAACACATTTGGTGTTGTCTTGACCCAGAGACAACCCAAGGGATACCACAAACACATTTGGTTGTGGGCCTTGGACAACCCAAGGGATACCACAAACACATTTGTGTTTTCTTGACCCAGTGAAAACACAAGGGATACCACAAACACATTTGGTTATGCACCTTGACCCTGAGATAACACAAGGGATACCACAAACACATTAGTGTTGTCTTGACCCAGAGACAACCCAAGGGATACCACAAACACATTTGTGTTTTCTTGACCCAGTGAAAACACAAGGGATACCACAAACACATTTGGTTATGTACCTTGGACAACCCATGGGATACCACAAACACATTTGTGTTGTCTTGACCCAGTGAAAACACAAGGGATACCACAAACACATTTGGTTATGTACCTTGACCCAGAGATAACACAAGGGATACCACAAACACATTTGGTTATGGGCCTTTGGGTCACCTTGACCCAGAGACAACACAACATCTGGGCTATTTTTGTCCGAACATCCATCCATTTTCTGCAGCTTAATCCCTTAGGGGGGGCGGAGGTTATCCCAGTGTCATAGGGCCAGAGGCAGGGGACACCCTGGACAGGACGCCAGTCTTTCTCAGGACACACACAAAGAAAGACAAACATTCACACACACACTCATACCTATTGATAACTTCACAAAATTCTCCATCAACCATTGTAGGATTTTGGACTGTGGGAGGAAACCGGAGTGCCCGGAGTAAACCCACTCAACATGGGGAGAACATACAGACTCAAGACAGAAAAGTCACAAGTCGCCTCCGTCCACAGCTGGAAGGGAACCAGCAACCTTCTTACTGTGAGGCGACCGCTCTGACCACTGGGCCACCGTTAGAACTGAAGACCTGACCAGACCCAGAGGGTGTCAGAGGTCCTCACCCCCACAGCACCGTCACCCCAAACATCACCCGCGGACTCGTTCTCACCGGACTCTGCCACCTCCTCTATGGGGACGCCTTGCTCGTGGGCCATGAACCCGAGCACGGAGAAGACGGCGAACCCGGCGACCACACTGGTGCCGCTGTTCAGCAGGCACAGCCACAGACAGTCCCTGGAACAAGAGGGTAAGACCCAGAACCCGGTTCGTCACGTCGCGGCGGCGCCGGTACTTGTAGCAGTTGTTGTGGCGAGGGTTGTAGCTCCCCAGGACGATCAGGGAGCCCACGCCCACGCTGTACGAGAAGAAGATCTGCGCCACCGCCTCCATCCACACCTGGGGGTCCAGGAGTCTGGAGGGCTCGGGCAGGAGGTAGTACCAGACCCCTTGCATGGCCCCGGGGAGGGAGAGTCCTCGGATCAGGAGCACGACCAGCGTCACGTACGGGAAGGTGGCCGTGAAGTACACGACCTGAACGACCCCCGGGTTATCAATACACTTCCAGGTGGAGGAACACGAGATGGAATCAGACCTTTCCCGTGGACTTGACGCCTTTCCAGACGCAGAAGTAGCAGATGATCCACATCAGAGTGAGGCAGAGAAGAATCTCCCACCGGACGCTCCCGACCTCCTCGATGCCACCGGAGATGTTCAGAACCCGCCGTCTGCTCGACAAGAACAACTTGTTTTCGTGGAACCACGTTAAAAAACAAACCTTTGGTGACTCACTCCCAGAACTCAGTGGCAGCAGAGGTTCGGTTGGTTCCGTTGGTTCCGTCTCTCAGCGACTCGTTCACAGATGAGAAATCGACACAATTCTCTGTCGATAAAAGAGACGATAGTTTAACATCACAAACACAAATGAACAGAAACACAAATAATGTAAAAGGTTAGAGATATAATAGCTCAAGTGTGTGTGACTCTATTGTATCATCAGTGTGTGTGTTGTTGTGATCTGTGACTCTATTGTATCATCAGTGTGTGTGTTGTTGTGATGTGTGACTCTATTGTATCATCAGTGTGTGTGTTGTCGTGATCTGTGACTCTATTGTATCATCAGTGTGTGTGCTGTTATGACGTGTGACTCTATTGTATCATCAGTGTGTGTGTTGTTGTGATCTGTGACTCTATTGTATCATCAGTGTGTGTGTTGTCGGGATGTGTGACTCTATTGTATCATCAGCGTGTGTGTTGTTGTGTTATTGTATCATCAGTGTGTGTGTTGTCGGGATGTGTGACTCTATTGTATCATCAGCGTGTGTGTTGTTGTGATGTGTGACTCTATTGTATCACCAGTGTGTGTGTGTTTTGTTGTGATGTGTGACTCTATTGTATCACCAGTGTGAGTCTGTTGTTGTGATGTGTGACTCTATTGTATCACCAGTGTGTGTGTGTTGTTGTGATGTGTGACTCTATTGTATCATCAGTGTGTGTATTTGTTATGATGTGTGACTCTATTGTATCATCAGTGTGTCTGTGTTGTTGTGATGTGTGACTCTATTGTATCATCAGTGTGTGTTGTTGTGATGTGTGACTCTATTGTATCATCAGTGTGTGTGTTGTCGGGATGTGTGACTATTGTATCATCAGCGTGTGTGTTGTTGTGTTATTGTATCATCAGTGTGTGTGTTGTCGGGATGTGTGACTCTATTGTATCATCAGCGTGTGTGTTGTTGGGATGTGTGACTCTATTGTATCACCAGTGTGTGTGTGTTTTGTTGTGATGTGTGACTCTATTGTATCATCAGTGTGTCTGTGTTGTTGTGATGTGTGACTCTATTGTATCATCAGTGTGTGTTGTTGTGATGTGTGACTCTATTGTATCATCAGTGTGTGTTGTTCTGATGTGTGACTATATTGTATCATCAGTGTGTGTGTGTTGTTGTGATGTGTGACTCTATTGTATCATCAGTGTGTGTGTTGTTGTGATGTGTTACTCTATTGTATCACCAGTGTGTGTGTGTTGTTGTGATGTGTGACTCTATTGTATCATCAGTGTGTGTATTTGTTATGATGTGTGACTTTATTGTATCATCAGTGTGTGTTGTTGTGATGTGTGACTCTATTGTATCATCAGTGTGTGTTGTTGTGATGTGTGACTCTATTGTATCATCAGTGTGTGTGTTGTTGTGATGTGTGACTCTATTGTATAATCAGTGTGTGTTTGTTGTTGTGTGACTCTATTGTATAATCAGTGTGTGTGTTGCTGTGATGTGTGACTCTATTGTATCATCAGTGTGTGTGTGTTGTTATGACGTGTGACTCTATTGTATCATCAGTGTGTGTGTTGTTGTGATGTGTGACTCTATTGTATCATCAGTGTGTGTGTTGTTATGACGTGTGACTCTATTGTATCATCAGTGTGTGTGTTGTTGTGATGTGTGACTCTATTGTATCATCAGTGTGTGTGTTGTTTTGATCTGTGACTCTATTGTATCACCAGTGTGTGTGTGTTGTTGTGATGTGTGACTCTATTGTATCATCAGTGTGTGTGTTGTTGTGATATGTGACTCTATTGTATCATCAGTGTGTGTGTTGTTGTGATGTGTGACTCTATTGTATCATCAGTGTGTGTGTGTTGTTGTGATCTGTGACTCTATTGTATCATCAGTGTGTGTTGTTGTGATATGTGACTCTATTGTATCATCAGTGTGTGTGTTGTTGTGATCTGTGACTCTATTGTATCATCAGTGTGTGTTGTTGTGATCTGTGACTCTATTGTATCATCAGTGTGTGTGTTGTTGTGATGTGTGACTCTATTGTATCATCAGTGTGTGTTGTTGTGATCTGTGACTCTATTGTATCATCAGTGTGTGTGTTGTCGTGATGTGTGACTCTATCGTATCATCAGCGTGTGTGTTGTTGTGATGTGTGACGCAGTGTGTGTGTGTTTTGTTGTGATGTGTGACTCTATTGTATCATCAGTGTGTGTGTTGTTGTGATGTGTGACTCTATTGTATCATCAGTGTGTGTTTGTACAAAACTCTATTTTCATTTAAATATTGACATTAGAAAATGATCTTAAGCTCCTCCCACTGAAATATTGTTGACCATAACCACACCCACTCTGCTGTGATTGGTCAAGCATTATGCTTGTTGTTTAACATGTTTTGTAAGAATCATATTAGTACGTAAAATACTTCCAAATATCCTCACAAAGATCGGATCATTTCTTAGAAACAAAGTACCAACTAAATGTTAGTAAATAATTAGTTATCAGTGCTAGACTTCCTGGACTGTTTAAATGTTTTTTTGTGTGATTTGAGTGTATATTACATTATTTATAGATGTTATTGGTCTGCAAAGCAAGTGAAAGTGAGTTAATGTGTTACACTATAAAAAAACGGTAATAATTACCTTTTTTTTTTCCAATTTACTTCTTTTAAATTGAATGTTTTCTCTTTTTTAAATTACTGTGAACTAACATTTTCTTTGTCATGCAAAACATATTTTTATTTAGCATGAACTTGATGCTTGTGTTCTTTTAACCGACGCCATTCTTTTGAAAAGTACAGTTTTTGACTGAAATTAAAAAAATTAAAAAAGTATTCTGTTATAATCTATCGTTTTCTATTTAGTTTGTCCATCATCTACATTAAAAACGCAAACTCATTTTAATAGTCTTTTTAAAAGGCTGATAGAACGACAGCGCCATCTAGTGAATGTTCAAAGGTAAACGATTTATTTAGTTATTTTTATTAACAGTATTAAAGGTGTTTTGTTTTGATAAAAGATGTTATTTTTAATTAATAATAATAATAATAATAATAATAATAATGAACAGCATTAGACTCTTTGACACATCAAGACTCAAGTTTACTCTCAGAATAAACTTATAAACTGGTGAAAAAATGTTTTTTTTTATCTGACGTTCATCTGGTGACTTAAGTTTCCCGCCTGAGATCAGGACTCAGATCAGGACTCAGATCAGGACTCAGATCCCACCCGTGTTCCAGGGGTTGTCGCAGCCGGTCCAGGGCAGCCGGGCGCTGAAGGAGAAGACCAGGTAGAGCAGAGACCAGGCCAGGATGACGATGTAGGTCATGCAGCTGTAGAAGAGGATCAACAGACCCCCGTAGCCGATCCCTGAGGGAGCAGATCCGAGTGTCAAGGACTTTCATGACACTGGAGGATCTCACTTAGTCTTGGACTGAGAAAGGAATGCGGGTCAGAGGTCACAGGGGTCACTGTCACAGTCTAATCATTGGAGGTGTGTGTTAATGTGTCTGTGTGTATTTAATGTGTAACTGCTGCTCTTTACCATTTGAGGAAGTATTATATTAACATAATAACATAACACAATGTTCACTTGCTATACAACATTTTTAATTTCTCACTTCAAATGTAAGAATAACTCGTACTTGTTCATTTGAATAAAGAAGTATTTTGTGACTTTCGTCATTTCGCTATGTTTTACTTCCTGTCTTTTTTTGCACCTACTTCCTGTTAACGTCCAAACTTTACGTGGGATTCGACCTCGACGATGAACGATGAACATCATCCTTCCTTTTGTGAAGAGTATTTTCTTTTATTAGTTTTTAAACAGCCTCTTCATGATCTACTCCATTTACTCGTTACCATCCTCAATGTTATGTTGTTTTTTTAAATACTCGGTGCCAAATACCTCCTACTTTTTCTCTAGGGCGTCTTTGAAGTATTACATTAAATATTCCTCCAGATACTTGAATATGATGAGCACGCTTGAGTGTAATTTAATGTAAGTAAGTAAGTAATTTATATTTATATAGCGCTTTTCTAGACCAGGGTCACAAAGCGCTTAAACGATCAAAACAATATTCAATAAAATATATACTTAAAAGATCAAGATGTATGTTCTTTATCTTTAGACTTAGATTGTATTATCTTGTTCTTTATTTCTCTTTGTTCTTGTTCTTTTTTTATTTTTTTTATTTTTTTATTTTTATAAAAATTGCTGTATTTGCTGTGGCTAATTGGAAAAAGAACAATTTCATCAATAAAGTAAATAAATTCTACCTAACCTAACCTAAGATAACACCGAGAACAACACAGGAGTTGTAGCGAATAAAGGACCCAGAACAGAACCTTGAGGGACTCCACTCAACAGATCCGCCCATTCAGACCATTCGGACCTGTAAGTAAATATTAATATATTTGCAATATCAACATCAAATGTGACTTTAAAATATGTGTATTTGACTTTGTATTTTAGTTTGAACCTCTGATGGAATAAATACTAGTTGACACAAACTTCTCGAGGAGATGTTCCTCCACAAATAATCTTGGATCGAGTAGTTCTGGTTGACCATGAGTCAGCAGAATCCCTGGTTCCTCACGTACCTTCTGACAGCGGACACAGCTTCTTCCAGCAGGTGACCCCGCCCTCCTGGGAGTACTGTCCGATGGTGGTCTCCAGCAGGAACAGGGGGACCCCGCACGTCACCACGAACACCATGTACGGCACCAGGAACGCACCTGAACACAACATCCTGGTGGTTTTGAACTCTTCCCGGACTCGTCTCAGGTGATCCTGCTCACCTCCTCCGTTCTTGTAGCACAGGTAAGGAAACCTCCACACGTTGCCCAGACCCACCACGTTCCCCGCCACGGCCAGGAGGAACTCCACCTTGCTGCCCCACTGGCCTCGCTCCTCGGGCTTCCCCTCGGCGGAGCCGCACAAGTTCCTCCACATCCTGAGGTCGCTTCTCTCCACGTCCTCAGAGTTTGTGCGTCGAGACGCATCTGCGACGTGTAATGAGCAACTGTTGCTGTCAGTGACGTCAATCATCTACGCCTCAATGACTCAGTCCAAGTTCATTTTGACCTTTTTTTCTTGTCATTCTTATGTAGTTTATATATTTATATAAATTATCTTCCAGGTCCAGTTTGACTTGATTGTCGACGTCCATCATATCGTATCTTATCTTAAACACTGGCGTCTTCATATGGAAGTAAGTAATATTTGTTGAGCGCCTGTTTCCAGACCAGGACGCACAAAGCGCTTAAACAATTAAAATAATAGTCAATAAAATATATACTTAAAAGATCAAGATAACACTGAGACCGACAAAGGAGTCTCAGAAAATTAAGGAAAAGCTCAAATAAAAGTGTCTTGAGATGTTTCTTGAAGGAGTCAGTAGATCATCAAACACAGATGTTTCTTGAAGGAGTCAGTAGATCATCAAACACAGATGTTTCTTGAAGGAGTCAGTAGATCATCAAACACAGATGTTTCTTGTAGGAGTCAGTAGATCATCAAACACAGATGTTTCTTGAAGGAGTCAGTAGATCATCAAACACAGATGTTTCTTGAAGGAGTCAGTAGATCACCAAACACAGATGTTTCTTGTAGGAGTCAGTAGATCATCAAACACAGATGTTTCTTGAAGGAGTCAGTAGATCATCAAACACAGATGTTTCTTGAAGGAGTCAGTAGATCATCAAACACAGATGTTTCTTGAAGGAGTCAGTAGATCATCAAACACAGAGATGGTTCCAAAGCTTAGGAGCAACAGTCTGGAAGGATTTCTCTCCTCTGGTCTGGAAGTTCAGGAACCATCAGTAGATTCTGATCCACAGACCTCAGAGCCCGAGCTGGGGTGTAAGTCTGGATCAGATCACTGATGGAAGGTCTGACCATGAATAGATCTGAAAGTAAGAACCAGAATTTTAAAATGATCCTGAAAGAAACTGGAAGCCAGTGAAGAGTTTTAAGGAGAAATGTGAGTTCTTCTACTAGAGCGGCTGCAGAGTATGTCACTATATCGACATGAACGTTCATCTACAACCATCCGAAGGGTCACAAGAAATGATTTGGCCCTGGACCTTGGATAATAAATGTTTCCAACGGGCACATTCCAATTTCACCACACGATGGCGCCATTACATCTTTATTTTATATTCATGAGCAGAACACTGTTAACATACAAATCAGAGTGAAGGGAGTCAGAGGACGTTTTGAGCAATTTTGTTGTTACTTTAAAATAATAATAATACATTTTATTTAAAGGCGCCTTTCTTGGCACTCACGGTCCCCATACATGGGCTACATATTCATATATACAACAACATTAAAGAGAAGCTTGATCGAGTTGTTTCTAATGTAAAAATATTCCTAACGTTCAGGAAGTGACGATGACTCGACTGGGGAAATGAAGTCCAGGTTGTTTCTTGTTCTCTGAACAATTTTAAAAACGATGATGATGTTTTGGGAATGACAACAGGTTTATACGTTCAAATAATATAACATAAAAGAGAAAATACATGATTTTATTTCTGTTGAATCGATCATTATTGTCTTGAAGATGTTTTATTTTGAAAAAAAGAAGATGTTCTCCAGTCATATTAGCAAGTGACTCTTGACGTGTCAAAATACTATTTCAGTGAAGTGTACTCCAAAAAATAAACAGTGAAAAAGAGTGAAACAAAAACACTATATCTTGTTGAGAAACGTTATGGTGACATTTATATTCATGCACTAAAAACCTTTTATATTTGTTTTATTTGAAGGCCGGTTCGTACAAATAATGCAGACATTAAACCAGTCTGTTACTATTATTTCATATTTACCAAACTGTCTTTAACAATGATTTTCAAATTCCTTTTCTTCAACCTCTGTTTTACTGTTAATCGTAGTCTTTATTTAATCTATAATTAATACAAATAAAACACATGTTATCTTTATTTTTCATGGTCAATTATTACTTTTTATAACATAATTTTGATTCCCTTTTATACACATAAACCAATACAACTGATTTGATTGAATTAAAGATATGTTGCACAGTTTATCTTAAACACAGACATAATTATAGGTCGACAAATAGAGAATAATCGTGTTATATTGAGCTCACCGAATGGTCCCCATAACTTGACTCTGTGGACCAGATTTTGCCCCCGGGCCATGAGTTTGACATGGGATCCAGATTTTTAAAAGATTTTTCCAGACTGAAATTTTGTTTGGTAGATATTTTTTTAACCTATTTTAATTCTATAAATGATCTCTACATTTCTTGCAGTTTGTAATTGTATTCCAGAGTTTGTAGTTCATTTTCTACCGCTTTATCCCGGGGGTTGTGGTCGCGGGGAGACTGGAGCCTACCCCAGTATGATAGGGCGAGAGGCAGGGGACACCCTGGACAGGATGCCAGTCAGTCCAGAATTTCATTTTAAGGTGTTTGCCAATTTGTTTTGAAAGATCCTGATCGAGGTTTAACGATCAATAAAACAAACCAAAACATTAGAAGACGAGAGAGAATTGAAAAGTAACAGGATTATAAACAGGAGTCCTGTGCTGGTTCTGGTGGGTCCAGCTCCACTCGTGTCCGTCTCTCTGTCCCTCAGCTGCGTCTCCTGACCCGAGGTCAGGTGGCAGCGCCTCATGTTCCCGGCGGAGTCCCAGACCAGCAGCTCGGCCCGGGCGGAGCAGCAGCCGGACGTGTAGACCAGCCACAGGGGCCCAGAAGAAGAACCCCACTCGGAGACGTTCCAGGGCGGGTCTCCTCTCTCCAGTCGGGTCTCCCGGGCCTCCTCTTCCGTGGACGGACGGGTTAGCACGCCTTCGCCCTTGTGGAGCTGCAGGGCGGCCAGACCAGAGCGCCCCCTGTCTGCCACAGCGATGGACACGCTCCATGTGGAGTTGGTGCAGGAGGAGGAGCAGGTGGAGGAGCAGGAGGAGGAGCAGGTGGAGTCCAGCCGGGCGGCGGTGCAGGACGGAGGGAAGGTGTCGGGATCCGGGGGGACCACGGTCAGGTAGACCACGGCGTAGTTAGCGTCCGCAGAGTCGAGAGCGTTGACGGTCAGGGTGAGGGTGACGGTGGAACCTGCTCTTGAAGCAGCTGGAGTGTGGAGCCCCACCTGGCTGAGGAACCGCTCGTGTTCCCCGACAGAGAACCTGGTGGACGTGAATTAATATTTGATATTGTAATATAGCTTTTTTATAAATAACATGCATGTATCTCAATCCACTGGCAATCATTCTGCCGCATGACTGTCAAATACCCATAATGCCTTGCTAGTTGTTATATGTAAAAATGGACAAGAATCTTGAGATATGACACATTATCACAGTACAGGGTCAACAATACGATATATATTGATACTGTAGTAACAAGGATATATGTGTAGTATTGTCCAGTACTTGACTCTGGTGTTGTGATAGTGTAGTTACAAGGATATATGTGTAGTACTGTCGAGTACTTGACTCTGGTGTTGTGATAGTGTAGTAACAAGTATATATGTATAGTATTGTCCAGTACTTGACTCTGGTGTTGTGATAATGTAGTAACAAGTATATATGTGTAGTATTGTCCAGTACTTGACTCTGGTGTTGTGATAGTGTAGTAACAAGTATATATGTGTAGTTTTGTCCAGTACTTGACTCTGGTGTTGTGATAGTGTAGTAACAAGGATATATGTGTAGTATTGTGGAGTACCTGACTCTGGTGTTGTGATACTGTAGTAATAAAGATATATGTGTAGTATTGTCGAGTACTTGACTCTGGTGTTGTGATAGTCTAGTAACAAGTATGTATGTGTAGTATTGTCCAGTACCTGACTCTGGTGTTGTGATAGTGTAGTAACAAGAATATATGTGTAGTATTGTCCAGTACTTGACTCTGGTGTTGTGATAGTGTAGTAACAAGGATATATGTGCATTATTGTCCAGTACTTGACTCTGGTATTGTGATACTGTAGTAATAAAGATATATGTGTAGTATTGGGGAGTACTTGACTCGGGTGTTGTGATAGTGTAGTAAGTATATATGTGTAGTATTGTCAAGTACTTGCAAAACAAAAATAATCAAATATAATAATTCACTGCATGAATATTTTCATCTTAATTGTATATAAAAACGTATGCAGGTCAGTACCTGTGAGGACCTCTCGTGTGTAAATATCCACAATCATCATCAGCGGTCAGACTGAAAAGTCTTTCAGGTCCGTGGTTCAGGATTTCAAAGTCCACCACTGTGCTGTGACCAGGTACTAGATGAGGGACAGACAACACCTGAAGAAGATCATATATTAAGACCCTCAGAGATGTGCACCACACAGAGAGTAGACCTTCAGGTAAATCAACTTTGAATCAACGGGTGAACTAACCTGTATCTGCACATGAGTGGGATGTATCATTTCAGTGGACGCCCGCTCCAGCCTGTTGCCCCGGCTGTCACGCCCCGACAGTCGAACGCTGAAGGGCGCCCTCGGGACGGATTCGACCCACCCGACCAGCTCCTCCACCGACGTGGACGCCGTCGACGAGGAGTTCAAAAAGACCTGCTTAAGACTCCCCCCTTCAGCTCCCAGTAACGTCACATGACTAAAAGAAGTGCCTTGAGTCAGACCGGTCACCGACAGAACCAGGAAGGCGGAAGAACCTATAATTGAGAAACATGAAATTAAATAACGATAATAATGCTGTTATTATTATTATCTTGAAGGACTCGCCTGCCACAGGGCTGCCCTCCACCCTTGCTAGACCCGGGTGAGTGTCATTGGTTACCGTGGCAAAGTAGTACAAGAAATCAACACTGCTGTCGGCTGCAAATGAAGAACGTTTGATTAAAAAAAACAACTATTTTTTTGTACTATCTCATCTGTTACCTATCACACTGAAAGTGACGTGTCCATCAGACTTGACTCTCAGTCTCCACTGGCCCGACTGGACAGGAAGAAGCAGATGGATCCGATACAAACCTTCAAGATGCTCAATGTGGGCAAGAGAGCCTTTAGCGTCGAGCAGTGACTGAGTCTGACCTGGAGTAACAATGGATCAGGTCCAGAGGGAACATGTAAAGCGACAGCATTTACCTGACGGATCGGTCAGGACGCTTTCTTGCAGGAAGCCGGCGATGTGAAGGGTGACGTCAGTGACTGAACCGTCGACTCTAAAGGAGTGGAAGGATGTCGACTCGTCGTCAGACTCCACATGAAGGAGAGTGACCTGAGGAAATGGAGAACTTATTTTAAAATTCCAACTCTCCGTTTTGGAAGAAAATAACACATTTCTGCAGTAGTTATATCCTGGACATCGAGCTCACACTGTCTCTCAGAGAGTCCAAAGAACAGATACACAACTGTAGAGAACCAACTATTGAATCCTTCCCATACAGGGACCAAAAATGAAGCTACTTTTTCCCAACAACTGGAAGTGTCTCTCTGACCCGCCATTTTGATTGGAACCTAAATCCACCCCATTGCAGATCAACCTACTTTTTGTATGGAACTTCGAATGTGGGATGGTTGCTTCTCCACCATAGCGTTCCAGCCCTACTCGACTCTACTCGACATGACTTGGCTCTGATGTTGACCAAGATGGTGTTTCCAACGGCCCTGTTAAATATTCACGGTGGGCGGTGCGGTCATAAAATTCACTGTGAAACTCGAAAGACAATGGTGAACCCAACAGATTCCAGAAACTTCGGGTCCTCTCCACAAACTACGGAACAACTCCTGCATTCGTTATTATATATTTTAACTTGTCTTGTGTTAGGAGTCGTGCTGCTGACTCTTCAGTGACGTCACTGACGTTTTTTTTGGGTTAACTTGGAACCAGAGCAAAGCAGGCACTTAAATAGCATCTGCTTTGACTGACCATGCCCGTATAAATGCAACAAAAACAAAGTTGAGTGAGGCTTAGACGAGCCCGTGGAAAAGCTGAATAACATTTTGGGATACCAGTGACCACTCATGTGAGAATATAAGTATCGCAATGATGCATTTGGTGTGGACGCACCTTTACATGACACTATGCAGCGAGAATTCTGACCTGCTCAAGTAGAAGAACTCACATTTCTCCGATCCTTAAAACTCTTCACTGGCTGCCAGTTTCTTTCAGGATCAACTTTAAAATTCTGGTTCTTACTTTCAGATCTATTCATGGTCAGACCTTCCATCAGTGATCTGATCCAGACTTACAACCCAGCTCGGGCTCTGAGGTCTGTGGATCAGAATCTACTGATGGTTCCTGAACTTCCGGACCAGAGGAGAGAAATCCTTCCAGACGGTTGCTCCTAAGCTTTGCAAGGATCTTCCTCTCTCTTTGCGCTTCATGGATCTACTGAGTCTTTCAAGAAACACCTTAAGACGTTTTTATTTGTTCAGGCTTTTCCTTGATTTTCTGGAACTTCTGTGTTGTTCAGTGTTATCTTGATCTTTAAAGTATATACTTTATTGAATATTGTTTTGATTATTGAAGCACTTTGTGACCCTGGTCTGGAAAAGCGCAATATATATACAAATTACTTAATTATTACTTACTATGCAGATTATGGGGTGGCACTGATTAAGTTTGCGTCCATGTGAATTAAAAAAAGAACCTTATCAGCAGCCGTGTTGTCTTCCACTATGCTGGAGACTCTGTGGATATCTGAGTTGCTGGTGAATATGGTCATTCCTCCCGAAGCAGCCGACAGGGACGAGTAGAGAGAGAAACGATCCGGGGAGAGTTCTCTCTTCCGCCTCGTCTTCCTCCCTCTGGTGTATTTGGGGTCTTCTGTTAAAAGGAACGTCACCTAGCAGGACAAAAGAATATTATATTAGAGTTACAGACCGTTCCAAATGGAGGGTTGCAGATAGTCTTACCTTGCTCTGCTTGTCCAGAGCCAGGGCCTTCACCACTTGGAACAAGTGAGCGTCTTTAGGGGACGCGTCTGTGAACACGAAGATCTCCGACGAGGGCGGACTGTGAGTCAGCGCCAGCTGAGGAAAGGAATCAGCCATCGTGAGAAGATCTATGGGGTATACAACACATTTAGGTTTTACCTGAATGGCAGAAAGACACATCTCCGGTTCATCCCCGCCTCCCAGAGCCATCAGATCCTCCATGTACTCCATGAACCGGATAGGGTCGTCGGTTTCGTAAACTGGTCCCACCTCTGTCAGTTTAAATGGTTTTATTGAATTTGTGTCATCGCTAAGCTTATTAGATTTGGTAAGAAAACACTGACCAGGGTCATGAAAGGGTACGAGAAGGAAGGTACCCAGTTGCTCAGGTCCTCTGGCTCGGCTCCTGATGATGGAGAGGGCCCTGAGGCGAGCAGCTGTGATCTCTTCAAACATGCTTCCAGTTGTGTCCAGAACGAAAACCAGCGCAGGGACCTGCTTAACACTGAAGAGCCTAAACACAGAGCGATACCACTGATGCTGAAGGAACTTACACAATCGTGCTTGATGAAACAAACCTAAGAAAGCTCTTCTGTCCAACTGTGTCCCTCAGGTCCCTCAGTACTGCAGCTGTGGCCTCTTCGGCCAGATCGGCGGCTTGCTTGTGGAGGTAATGATGAGGGGAGAAGAGCGGCGAGGTGCTGTCCTTGTTGATGCCTCCCTTCGCACCCTTGGATCTACTACTGTCCATAACCCCTCCGTGACTACATTTGCCTGAAAGCAATTGTCTTTAGAGACTGATTGATGACCCCATTTGTCTTAGAAAAACTTCCTCTGCCTGACATACCTGCAGGTTTGGGAGAGGAGGAACCGAAGTAACCAGTGGTCAGAAGACTGGAACTTTGTAGCCTGTTTGTCAATCGTGGGTGGAGGTTGTTTCGACACGTGATACTGAAACATTCCATGCAAGTGGGAGTATCTCCTGCAATGAGTCAGACATGTGATTTGAGAAAAGGAAAAGGTCACATCGTGCGTAATTTAAACAATCTCACTTTCAGCGACGGGAACAGCCGACTCCTCGGGATGCAGCAGGTGTAGGTAAATAAAGCGTTGGCCCATCTCGACCCAGTTACTGTGGCTGTAGAAGTCCTGAGAGAATGTTCTTCATTTCCTGGATGAGTGGTGAATAGTTTGCTGGTTCTTACCTGCAGAGAGTGAAGTAGCTGGCCCAAGCTATAGCGGGCTTTAGGGTACTCATTGGCCCGCACTGACAAAAGGGTGTGAGCCCAAAACTGGCGTAGCATCGTCATCGCGCTCTCCACTTGCTCAGAATCAAAGTGGTACACAGGGTCAGATCTGGTGGAGCTTAGGAAGTCCATGGCTGCATTGGACTTCGCAACCTCCCCTACTGCTCTCCAGAAACCCCGGCCCAGTCCGGTCTAAGAAGGACACCTTGTAATTAAACTTTTTTTTTAAACAAAAGAGGAAATGCCAAATATGTTCACCTGCCTGATTCTCTTGTGCCCCGGATTCTCTCAGAGTCTCAAGGGTGACGTTGACAATGGCTTTCTCCGTGATGTGCTGGTGTGTACGGGAGTCCCACGAGAGCGTCAGCACTCGAGACCAGAAGTTCGGCAGGAAACTCCAGCATGGTAGAGCCAGAAGAAGCAGGTTGCCTAGGAACCACCAACGCATCTTCCCCGGCGTGTAGAAGAAGAAGTCTCTTAAATGTTCACATGCTTGGGATTGAAAGTGTTTGTTTAGGAAGACGTTTAGGAATAAATGTAATTCTCTTGAACTTTTAGTTTGTGTAGACCATACAAGGGCAGTCCATCAGGGTGACCCTCCCTGTCAGAGAACACGTCCCTAAACCAACGTTGTCTCTTACAGCTCTGTCACCACAGAGGCCACTATTGTCCTCCGTCATCTTATTCACACAGAAAACTCTGGTTTTGTTCTCAACGCTATGACAAGGGAGGGGCCACGACAAAGACGATGGCCCCGTAAGCAAGAGGACCCTCACTTTCCACCCTGTTTCAATCTAGTGGCGGGGGTCTCCCCTCCATAACACACCCCGTTCCCTATACACAGAGCACAAAAACCCCTGATATTTAACCTGAAATAATCCCAGATTTCAAGGATAGTTTCAAACAATAATCTAAGGGAAGATTAATTACCACTTACTTAAATTAGGATAAAAGATAATTATATACACTGTTACTGAAGAATGGGCGTTGTTAGGAGTGAACTCCTGGTCAGCATCCGTGGTCACCCAATATGATATAAAGCATGCCTACCTCACCTATGGTATTTCCATGGAAACCCTGTGCTTAATGAAAGTTAAGAATCCTCGAAGCACCTTAAAACTATGTCCTGTCGATGCTGAAAGTCTCCCGGGTTTAAGGAAGCTCCAAGAGTTTGCCTGTCATCGCTGCCCAACGGCTCCTCCCTCCCATTAACGCACGGTGCATTGACCCGCCACAATAGGGGCGCATATATTACCAACCAGGGTGTTCAACTGAAGCCCCCGACCCCTGCTCTCTACTGCAGCCCATCACTCTTGCTTTCCACCTAGCAAACCAACAAGTCTCAAACACATCCTTTTCCTTTATCCATGGTTACCTTTCTTTTTTAATGGCACAATTGACCAATGGTTGGATGACGAGGAGGTTCCTACGCCCGTGTGGTGGTGAAAGATGTTACCACGAGATGCTTCTCAACCCATTTGTGGAGTTAAGGATAACAATTAATATGATTCTATTGCGATCACTGCGAGGCGTGGGCAATTAAAATTCTTCAAGGGCCACATTCAATTCTGGGAATGTTGTGAGGGGCCGTGTAGCAAAAAGAAAGACAAGAAAAATCCCTAAGAAAAAAGGACATTCGTCATTAGGCCGTGACTTTTATTAAGCTAAATAAGCTGCAATTTTATTGTTGTATATGAGTTTTTTTCAAAACACTTCTTCAATTAACTTTAAAAAAATGTTTGAGGGATTAATATATACTCAAAAAATTACAAACAAAAAGGAGGGAAAAAGAAAATAAGTGTTATGTGAAAATGTAAATGAATAATAAATAGAAAATACATTTGTTAATGCATTAAGACTATTTATACATGATCATACTTTGAAATTACGAGGGCCACAAAAATACAATCAAAGGGCCGCACTTTGCCCAGTGCTGTGTCTCAAATCGCATACTAATCTTAGTATGCTAGAAGTTAGTATGCATCAGTTTAGTATGCATACTAACTAGTACGCAAATTCTCCGCAGATAGTATGTCTCAAATCAAACCCTGAAGCTACACACTAACCGGAAATCACATGACAGCTTCTTCTTCTACTTCTATTTAACGATGTTTCAAGCAGCTGTTTGAACGCTATCGCCGACACCTGCTGGCAGCACGTATTGCAACTTTGGAAAAAGAAATAAAGAAAAAATATGAGAATCTAAATAATCGCGAGATATTTAAGCTGGTATCAGCAGCGAAGACGTGTTTATCCTCCTACTGCTGCTGAAAATACACATTTAAGTATATGCATATATATGCATTTATATATGACGTAACTTCCGTTTAAAACGTCACTAAAATGGCGGCTGTTTAGTATGGTTAGTGTCCATCGAACCATGCTAGTTTTGTGGGCGTGTTAGTACGCCAATTTAGTATGCATGGCGCACTAAATTTCACATACTAAGAATTGAGACACACTAACGTACTAAAAATACTAACTTTTAGTACGCTAGTATGCGATTTGAGACACAGCACTGGTCTGCCTTAAAGTATGTATTTGATTTATATAAATGTCTTTGCTGTTTCAAGTGTTGGTTTAATATTTACATTTTACACAAGTAATATTTATACATACATTTTTAAATAAATGTTTTTTTGGTATACTTTTTCTTTTTTTGCTATTTTTTTTCTCCAGATTATTTATAATAATTGATTCCTTTTCGTAAAAAATATGTGTTGATTTAAAAAGTATCTTCCATTTTAATTTCAAGTTTTGCAAAATATTATTTTTCTTGCAAAAACATTTTTAAATCTATTTATTATTATTATTATTATTATTTGTTACAATAAACAAACAAAACCATATTTTTCCCATTTGAAAAAAAAGACTAATTCAAGTACATTTCTTTGTCTGTGTAAAAGGTTTAAACAAACAAAAATAAAAATCTCAAGGTTTGCATAACTTAATTATTACAGGGTTTTTTTCAGTCATTTTCTACCGTGTTACCGGGGTCGTAGGGAGACTGGAGCGTATCCCAGTATCAAAGGGCGAGAGGCAGGGGACACCCTGGACAGGACGGCAGTCTGTCGCAGGGCATTATTACAGGTTATGTTTTCTCAAATTAGCTGAAACTGTGCGACATATTTAGTTTCCTGTTCCTGTACTGGAAACACCCCCCCAGTGTTTAAGTTAATTTAGAATGTTTAATTGAAATGGATAATTAAAATGGTTTGTTTATCTGGTTTTATAGGTTAACAACCTAATTAACAACAATCCGAAAGACAATAAAAGTGATTGACTGGAAAACTTGAGTTGTCCCTGTGTCCTTTGGAACCTGAACAAGAGTTTGGACCTGACAGTTGTAAACCAACCAACTTGACAGTTCTAAACCAAGCGTTGGACTTGACAGTTGTAAACCAAGCAGAGCAGCCGGGCCCTGAGGATAAACGGTTTCAGATCCAGAAACAAGCTGTTGACGGTCCAGCAACTCAAAAAGGAGAGGACCACTGCAAAAAGCAGCTTCACCAGACAAGCCAACTTCATTTCAAGAGGAGCAAGCAGCATGCTTCAAGTGGAGTTAAAGGAGGAATTCGCTAAGCTTTCAGACTGTTTCAGAAAGATGCTCGATGCCAATGATGACTACAGGATTGGGCTGGAGGCTGACATCAAGACTGAGGAGAAAGAAGCATGTCTTGATGAACAGCAAGAGGCAGACATTGAGAAATCTGTAAAAGAAGGCGAAACAAAGTTAGCAGAAATAAGAGACATTGTTCAAACAAACCTGTGGTCGAAGTATGGAAAAAGTGAACTTCTTGTGGCAATCCTTGAAGCAGAAAAAGCCAATGATATGACAGCTGATGTACCTGTGGAAAGTGCCAATGTAGAGGGCTATGAAGTGCACCTCACTCTCTTGGACAAGAGAATAAAAGAGGCCATCTCAAAAGTGTCAACATGGGAGAGATGGATCCCTGTGGACCAAAAGGATGAATTAGACGGGAGAGTCCAGAAGCTAAGGGCATCCTGCTACAGCCTTGAATTAAGAAAAGCTGAATTTGCCACTGCACGGGCAATCAAAGAGCAAGGCACAGGAGTGAAGCTACCACCCCAACCGCCAACATCCACACCAATAGTGAGAATCAAGGCAATTACTCTACCTATCTTCAAAGGAAGCAAGAGAGAATATCACAGATGGAAGAAAGACTGGGAAAGCCTGCAAAAGCAGGGGGAGCCATCCGGATCAACAGAAGTGAAGAAAATTCAACTGTTGGAGAGTGTGGATGACGAAATCTCAAAAGACCTCAGACTTTCAACCTACACCACTGCAAATGACATTTTCAGAGTCCTAGAGAACAGATATGGCAACAAGTTAACCATCACTTTGGAAATCCTAGAAGAGCTAGAGAAGATGGCACATGTGAAGGGGAACCAGCCAAGAAAGGTCACTGACCTCATACAGTCAGTGGAGAAGGCCTTAACAGATCTTACAGAGTTAGGAAACCCTGGAGCCATAAAGAACCCACTGGTAATTAAGTCCATTGAAAGCAAGTTGCCTGACTTTATTATAAGGGACTGGTTAATGTTCATGTTTGAGCCAAGAAACAAGGTCACATCAGACAACCACTTTGACATGCTCTTGAAGTTCCTGAAAAGTCAAGAAGAAATTCTGGAGAGACTCGAACAGCTCAGAACTGTGGAGAAGATGGAGAATTCAGATCGTTCAGACAAAAATTATGACGGAAGGATTGCTTCAACAAAAACCACAAAGAAAGAAGAGCTTGAGGAGGTATGTGGTGTCTGTGGTGAAGGTGGTCACAACAACAAAATCTTCTTCTGTAGGAAGTTCAAAAGACTTAAGCTACCTGAAAAGAGAGATTAACAATGATCAAAGTCAAAGATGCAGGCGGGCATTGTTTAGCGATACGCGGCCTGGTTGGAGCACTGGGTTCCTCCTTCGTCGTTGCTCCCCCTTACGGTCAGATCCAGCGGTGTCTCTTCGTGCCGGGCCCCAAATCTAGTTATGTCCAGTTCTGACGGTTACCAGGGTGCCGTTATCAACTTGACATGCCGATGGTTATTAAACAGGGAGGTTCCGCGCGTTGACCTCGGATCCTTCGGTGCAGTGTCGGGGCTGAGTCACAATGTCCATGTGTCTGTTCACCTCAGTAATTTTCCAAAAAACAGAATGTTGCATACCACTGCAGTTATATAAGCATAACACATATAGCACATTTGTATGAATTAATTAAAGAATATCCCCTTTAATGATTAAGACCCGCACATATATTTTACTCATTAAATCCCCCTTTTCACACCTACTTGGTGTGACTAAATGCTACCAGCGCTTAAGTATGTGAGTCAAAAAATATATATCTGTGAATAAATGCTACCAGCGCTAAGTATGTGAGTCAAAAAAAATATATATATCTGTGAATAAATGCTACCAGCGCTAAGTATGTGAGTCAAAAAAAAATAAATATATATATCCCCCTTTTCACACCTACTAAATACTACAAGAGCTAAGTACGTGAGTAAAAATATATGAAATGCCATCCGTGGTCATGGATACAGGGGTTGCAGGTCCCGGGTCTGGAACCCCAGGACCATTCACAGGCTGCCGTTCGATCGGAGATGGGATGACAACCATTCCGTCGATGTTGAGGAACGGCCCTCTGCCAGTAATGTCACTGCTTTCAGCATCACCGTCTGAGTCCTGAGAGAGTAGAGGAAAGAGACCCCCCGGTGGAGCAGTAGACTGTTCTTTTGACATGGCAGTGACGATCAGACGGCTGGACATCGTTAAGATGCACGGGATACAACAGCAACCACATGTGACAAGGATAGCGAGAAAGACAGCGATAGAAACTCCTAAAGACATAATTAAATGTTTCCATTTGCCAAAATTTTTAGACATCCAATCAGAGAAGGGATCATTAATTCCTGAGGCTTCTTTAAGCTCTACAGCTAGGGCCTTGAGGCTGGTTTAGGGCTTTGGTAACAGATCCGTCAGGGGCAGTGTTATTGGGTATGACTGTACACACATACATATACACACATATACATATACACACATATACATATACACACATACATATACACATATACATATACACACATACATATACACACATATACACACATATACATATGCAATAATCGTTCCATGAGGGATAATGGCGGACCCCTTCCTCATTCAATGGGGGTGGTGTCCCCATCAATCTCCTCAGGACTTCGTCTGGATTCATTTTCGTTTCGAATTGGAGATTCTAAGTCTGCCAAATCGGCTCTCACTTCAGAAAGTGTTCTACTTGGGTTAGGTGCTGGGGCACAATGTGTCAGGTGGTGCCAGGGTGCGCCCGATTTACCTCTGACCTGGACCGAGTGTGATGTCACCTCTTTCACTTCGAACGGTCCAGTCCACCTGGGGTCCGACCACTTTCTCTTGTGAACCTTGACCCTGACCCAGTCACCTATTTTGACCCGATGTTCTGGTTCAGCTGGTTCCTTCACCAGGGCTCTGGAAACCTGTGCAGAGAGAGCCGAAACCAAAGATGTTAGTTCTTGCATGTAGCTTGATTTTTCAATCAAACTGACGTCCAGAGAGGGCACGTGACCTCCCTCTCTGGGCGGACCAGGCATCGGCCGACCTGTCAACACAATTTTGAACTAGCACAAACCTTAGCTATCTTAGCTTTAAGTGTCTGATTAGCTCTTTCAACGAGGCCTTGAGATTGAGGATGATAGACTGACCCATAACTGTGAGTAATCCCTAGGCTTTGTTCGATCTCATGCAACATGGAGTTATTGAAATGTGTTCCATTATCGGACTGAATGCGTCTAGGAACCCCATATCTGGGGATGAGTTCTGTTTGTAGCCATTTAACAATGTTTTAGCATCTTCTTGTCTGGTGGGAATAGCTTCCACCCATCGAGAAAATCTGTCTACCATTACCAACATGTATCTCTTACCCTGCACCCTTTGTTCTATTCCCATATCAGTATAGTCTATACTAATATCTTGGAAACAAGCTGTAGGTACTGGATAAGAGCCCATTGGTGTTTTAAATGGTTTCTTTGGGTTGTGTTGACCACAAGTAGTGCATTCTTCACAGAACATTTTAGAGATGCTTTCTAAATGTGGGTGCCACCACAGGGCACTTATGCGCAAGAATGTCTGTCTTTGCCCTTCATGGGTCTTTCGAAGCGCTTCTGGTAGGAGTGGTTGGACAAGCTTGGCAGGTGCAACGATTCTTCCATCATGTGACCTCCACAAGCCTGTGGGGTCTTTGGTTCCACCTTTTCTTGTCCATTCTGACCATTCATATGGACCTGCAGCTTCTTGGAGTTCCTTAAGTTGTTTCAGCGTTAGCCTGTTGTCGTCTGGTTCTGTTGGTTTGAGAATCATAATACCTGCTCCATAGTCTCCGGCTTTCTTGGCAGCTTCATCCGCAGCGTGATTGCCTTTGGCTATTCTGGAGTTGCTGTACCGATCATCGATTTCAGCCAACTGAGCTGATGCTGGTTGTGGAATAACTCCTTCTTTGACAGTGTGGATCGAGCCGTCCGGCATTTGTTGAACCACTGCATATGAGGCTTTGTTCAGTCCGTCTTCTCCTCTGTAACAACAACCATCAGTGTAAAGCCACATATCTGGTACCTGTAATGGTGTATTCAGGAGGTCCCTCCTGATCCTGTTTTCCATTATGGCGAGATCTTCACAGACATGTGGTTCACCTGATCCAAAGTTTCCAGCCATGTTTCTTTCAGCTGTGGCGTAGGTAATGTGTGGTTGGGTACAGGTACGCTGGATTCTTGTTTTTCTTGCTGTGGAGAAAGTGAATTCTTTGCTTGTTAGGAAAGCTGACACTCCATGGTTAGTGTGAATCTCCAGTGGGTGACACATAACAATGTGTGCTGTTTTGGCAATAGTCTTTGCAAGTGTTGCAAGGTATCTTGTACAGGCCGGCTGGCCTGCTTCAATGGCGTCGAGTTTTGATGAGTGGTATAACAATACTTTTCTTTCTCCCCCTTTTTTCTGATACTACACTCCATGGAGATGTGAGTGTTCAGAAACATCAAGGTGAAATGGCAGTTTGTAGTCAGGGGGCATAAGTGCTGCTGCTTGAGCCAGTACCTGTTTGACGTCGGTAAAGGCTTCTTCTGCCTTCGTTGTCCAGTTAAGGAGGGCGTTCAGGTTTCTTGCACCCACTTCACTGATCAGAGCTCTGAGCGGGGCAGTCCTTGGCGAGTAGTCAGGAATGTGTGACCTGCTGTATCCTGTAAGGCCCAAGAACGAGAGCATACCTGATACGGTAGTTGGTTTGGGGTAGTGCAGGATAGATTGTCTGTGTGCTGATGAGACGCCAAGTCCTTCAGCTGAGATGAGTCTTCCCAGGAATGTCACTTCTCTGCGGCATAGCTGGACTTTTTCTTTCTTGATTTTGTAGCCTTTTATCTGCAAAAGCTTAAGCAAATCTTCTGTTGCCGACAGGCAGAGTTCAGCCGTCCTCCCGGCCAGGAGGAGGTCATCGACATATTGGATCAGAACGACACCTTCAGGGAGGGGCAGTTCTAAGAGGTGTGTCTTCAGTGCTCTGTTAAAGATTCCAGGAGAGTCTCTGAAGCCTTGGGGCAGTCGACTGTAGGCATACTGTTGACCTGCAAACGTGAAGGCAAAGATAGGTTGCGACCTAGGGTCCAAGGGGATGCTGAAGAATGCGTTAGCCAGATCAATGACTGTAAAATACACTAGGTCTGGGCTCAGACTGCTCAGTGTGAGGTGTGGGTCCGGGACAGGATGCACATCAGGGATGGTGTTGTCATTGATCATTCTGAAGTCTTGAACCATTCTCCAACCTTTGCCCCCAGCTTTCTCCACGGGTAGAATGGGCGTGTTCCATGGAGATCTGCAAGGATAGATAACACCTGCGTCTACCAGACCTTGAATTGTCGGCGTGATTCCAGCCATCTGCACAGGGGTGAGAGGGTACTGTCTTTTGTAGAGAGGGCGACCTGTGGGATCCGAAGGTGTGACGGTGATAGGGGCTGTGTCGAGAACGCCGACGTCATGGGGTGACGTAGTCCAGAGGCCGTCTGGGATACGATTGAGGCAGGCAGCTGCTCCTGGATGATCTGTTTGGGATAGACCATGGTGACGGGGCAGGGGCAGGTGCTCTGGAAAGGACACATCAGTTGTACACACATCTCTGAACCACCACATGTGGTACCGTGTACTCTTTATTGTAGGCAGCTCCACTTCTGGTCCTGCTTCTTCCTCTTGTTGAAGTCCTCTTGACAGGTTCAGTTTCAGTTATCTTCAGGTTTCCTCAGCCTCGTACGGTGGAGGAAGGCAGCTCATCTTTGCTTGAATCTGTGACATATGCAGAGCTTGGAGATTCATTTGGTATTGGGCTTACTTGTGTGGAGGTCTTCCGGATTTTTCAGCTTCCTGTTTTTTATCTTTGGATGGTGGGGTAGAGTTCCTGCGGGTGAAATGCTTTTCAGAATAACCTGTGTGGCGACCCCTGGGGTGGAAGTCATCCTCTAGTTCCTGGTAGTCTCTTACTGTGGGAGAACCTGGTATGGTATCCTGTAGGTGAGATGCAATAAATTCATCAACATCTTTAATGGTTAGGCTGCCTCCTCTCACGCCTTCTTAGTTTGATGCTTGTCCGTCGGCTCTGTTCAAGAATTTAGTCATGGCTACAAGTCTGTTTCTCAATTCATTCTGAGTTACCACTTCATCTACTGTAATGCTTCCAGTTGTAGTTTGTAGTAGCGGTGCTTGGACAGCAGATGGCGCTGTTGGCTGTAGTAGCGGTGCTTGGACAGCAGATGGCGCTGTTGGCTGTAGTAGCGGTGCTTGGACAGCAGATGGTGCTGTTGGCTGTAGTAGCGGTGCTTGGCTGTATCTGGACCTGCTCAAAAAATGGATTGAGGGGAGAGAGGTGAGTGGGTGTGCCAAGTGTAGTATACGGAGGCGGAGGAGGTGGAGCAATATCGGAAGTATCAGGTTGCGTGATGTAATCAGCAAGACTGGTTGTTGGCGCGGGTGCAGATGTAGAAATCATTAATGCAGCGAGGGTGGGATACAACCCAGCATGGGCGTATCCGGCTTCTTTGTCTTGCCGGGAGGGTGCGTCTGCAGTTTTAGCTTTGGGCTGTAGATGGCGCTGTTCATAGCACGTCTGAATTATTACTCCTCCTACTCGTGATTCTGTTTTCACCATCTCAAAATGGTTTCTGGCAGATGTCTTTTTTATTATTCCACCAGCAGATTCTTCTTCTGTTGCATCTATTTTTGCTTTAAGATGCCTTTCTCTGAGATCTTTAGCTATGATCTCGAGGGCTTTTTGATTGAGGGGCCCTCCGGCTCCCATCCAGCCTTCAACCGTCCATCTATTTAACAGTTTATTCGCTACTTTCCCATCCCCCTTTTCATAATCTTTACTTACTTTAACCTTAGTCTTTATTCTTTTAGCCCACTGATCCCCCACATTCGCCATTTTAGGTGTGCTCGGTAGACAACACGATCACCGTTTTTAAAAAAAAAATTTAAGTAACTTGCTGTGTCCCGAACACCCTACGCACACACAAATTTCAGCAAACAGTAAATCTGTTTTTTTTTTGTTTTTTTTACAGATTATTGTTTCTTGAACTCACACAATCCGCACACACAAATTCAGCAAACAGTAAATCTGTTTTTTTTTTGTTTTTTTTTAACAGATTATTGTTTCCTGAACTCACACAATCCACAGTTTGTCACAATCCGCACTGTTAATTTAGTTTGTGTTATATCCCAGCACCAATCCAATAAGAATGCTTAGAATACCCACCATGAATATTGCGAAAATTAGTAAATTCGTTTTCCACACACTCGGCAAGTCTTTCTTCAACCCTTCAATCTGATCAAAAATCAATTCAAGTGTAACTTCACCGTTTCCGTCTTCTTCAGTCAAACCAAATCTACTCCAAAATCTTTCTTCTACTGGTCCGAGATTTTTAACAACAACTTACGAAATACCCAGGATCGTCAGCTTCCTCAACCTCAATGTCATCAACTAAAACCTCCTGGACTTGTTCCGGAACCGGTCCACTCATTAACTCAAAATTTTAATTTATTGTATCACAACCACTGCTATCGTACTGCGTCTTTACAGCTACGCATAGTCCCGAAGGAATTGTGCTTCGTCAAATATTTTCTAATGTATCACATAAATTTAAATTTCTATTGTATCACAACCACTGCCACCGTATTGTTTCTTACACAGTTCACGCGATTATTGTGTTTTCTTACAACTACGCCTGGTCCCGAAGGAAATGTGTATTCACCAAATGTTTCTTATTGTATTACGAACACTGCCAGCGCCCTGTTTTGTCCACAGCCACGTCTGGTCCCGAAGGAATCGTATATCCTACCGCCCCTCTATCGGAGTTAGGCCACGGTAGGTCCCGTAGGATATTTCTCTTTTCACTCTTTTCCTCGTTATTCTCTTTTTAACGGTATTCTCTCTTTAAAACCTTAAAATAAAACCTTAAATAAACGGGACATTCAGAATATATCTGCTCAAAATTTATCCTTAAAACGTTTAACTTTTAACTTAAGTCTTCATACTCACACCCAGTACTATTGATCACACAATTTGGTATATTCAATCACAGAATTTTGATTATAACAGGTTTCTGCTTACCTCTTTTAGTAGAGCTCTGGTGATCAAGTTCCCGAGTATGGGCAGAATCCTCTCCGGATCTCGGCTGGCCTTCTGGCTCGTTCCGACTCCGTCTGGACGGGACGCCGATCTTTGAGTCGAGTCCTTGGTCCGTTCGATCGTTATCAAACCATCCTCTGCTACCAAAGTTTGTTGTGAATTTGGAAATCAGGCAGTAGGAGAATTCAAAAGGTTAAAAACAAAATGCTTTATTTCAAGCGTAAGAGCAGATATATGTCGGCAGTCCAACGTGCACGGACCTAAACGGAACAACCTCTCAAGAGAGCTGATGTTCCAAAAAGGATACCTAAGCAGAGTGCGCAGACTCGTTTTATACTAGAATCTTAACAATGATCAAAGTCAAAGATGCAGGCGGGCGTTGTTTAGCGATACGCGGCCTGGTTGGAGCACTGGGTTCCTCCTTCGTCGTTGCTCCCCCTTACGGTCAGATCCAGCGGTGTCTCTTCGTGCCGGGCCCCAAATCTAGTTATGTCCAGTTCTGACGGTTACCAGGGTGCCGTTATCAACTTGACATGCCGATGGTTATTAAACAGGGAGGTTCCGCGCGTTGACCTCGAAACCTTCGGTGCAGTCTCGGGGCTGAGTCACAATGTCCATGTGTCTGTTCACCTCAGTAATTTTCCAAAAAACAGAATGTTGCATAACACATATATCACATTTGTATGAATTAATTAAAGAATATCCCCTTTAATGATTAAGACCCGCACATATATTTTACTCATTAACCTCGCGTCAGATACAAATTACATTACCCATAAGGCTGCTAAAAGACTGAGGTTAAGAAATGAGAAGATAACTTAAGTTGTGCATGGGGTTGGTGGAATGACCATGAAGGTGAACACACAAAGCTATCTCCTCAAAGTCAGAGTCAAGACTCCAAAAGGAACAGAGAGGGCTCATGAAATGGTCTGCTACGGCTTGGACAAGATCGCCAGAGTGCATCAAGTAATTGAACCAGAGAAGTTAAAAAAATTCTTCCCAGAAGTTAAACTGAAAGAACTTGAAAGGCCAGAAGAGGTTGAACTTCTCATAAGCCATCGAGAGGAAAGACTCGCACCCCAGAGAGTAAAAATCATCGGAGACCTCGTCTTGTGGGAGGGTCCATTAGGGAAGACCGTGGGTGGAGCACATCCCGATTTATTTGAAGAGGTGGAGGTTTGGAGCGTATGAGTCCAAAACACACTTTGCCCGCTCTATGAGGACAGCAGCTGTCGAATATCAAGAGATCACAAACCCAGCACTTGACACAGTCCAGCTAAAGCAGGTGGATGTGACTCGGACCAAATTTCCAGGTACTAGTAACCGTGAGTTCCTTGAGTGGTGGCCCTGGGACAGCATCAAAGCTGCATGTGACCAAAGATGTGAAAGATGCCGATGTGGAAACTGTCCACCAGGACCAAAAGAAATGACCTTGGCAGAGGTGAGACCAACGGAACGCCAGCCCAACTGTATTCACTTGAAAGATGAGTGCAGAGTCATTGAAGAGGACCGCTATGTGGATTACCTCTTAACGTCCCAAAATGACCTTAATAGACTTGAGGGAATCACAGCAAAAGTTGAAAAAATCTTGAAAGCTGGAGGTTGCTTCCTTAAACCATGGGTCAGGGCAAAGTGGGAGGCAAGGAATGGAAACCAGGGTTCTACAGGTTAACCTCGGTTAACTTTTCCAAAAGAAAGAGGAAGATGAGAGTTGGAAAAGATCTTCTCAAAGAGGATGTGAGAACTCAGACACCTAATCCACTGACGAGGAGGGTTCTTCTAAGCCAAGTAGCTGGACTGTATGATCCAATTGGCTTAGTTACACCTGCCAAGCAGAAAGGAGCAATTCTTGTTAGAAAAGCCTTCCAAGAGGGAGGAGGTGGGAAACTAACCCAAGGAACCTGGGACCAACCTCTCTCAGAAAACCTCAGAGAAGAAGCCATACAACTTTTTGAAGAATATGTGCAGCTTGGACAGGTGAAATTTCACAGGAGCCTCACACCAGCTGGCTGGGAAGGGAAACCTTGGGGCATCACATTCTGTGATGGAACTGACAAAACCTATGGAACTGTGATGTACTTAAGATGAAAGACAAGTCAAGGCACTGAAGTTCGATTCGTTGAATCAAAGGCCAAGCTGACACCCCTGGATCAGAAGGGAGAAGCTGTAAAAGCGGAGATCTGTGGTGCTGTTTTTGCAACCAGAATCAGATAGTATGTGGAAAAGCATGTTCGAATGAACATTGAGAGATGGTTCCATCTACTTGCCATTCAAAAGGCTGGACTAGTGCAAGACTGGTGGTGGATCAGTGTAGATCTAAACACGGCTGACATCATAACAAGAGGGGGCACTCCTGAAGATTTGAAGGAAAATTCCACATGGAAAAATGGACCAGAGTTCCTGAAGTGGCCAGTTGAGGAGTGGCCTATGAAATCGGCTAAAGAGGATGCAGCTCAAGCCAGGGAGAGCGTAAACAAGCTCCAGAGGAAAGCATTCTCAGGCATATCAAGAGCTCAAACAAGAAGGACTTGGCAAAAAGAGAACCCACAACAGAAAAGAAGAGCCTACAAGAAAAAACGGTGGAAAACCAAGAGGCTTCAAACCAAAATCCCAGCCACGATCCTTCCAACTGAACAACAAGCAGAGGTGTAAAGGGCTTGTGTGACCTCTCTGGGTTTGGAAAACCAGGAGCTCAAGTGGGAGGTGTTTGGCTAAATCTCAGTTGGTGAAAGAACCGCATTTCCCAGAGTGCACCAGTAGCAGCAAACCTGTGAACTGTGAACAGTGAAATCATGGAGGTTCTGAGTCAGTCAGTTGGTCAGAGAGAGAAGACGCTCCAAGTTCGCAACGAGAGTTCAGTCCAAAGACGCCAATGGTTGGTGAAATGTTTGATTTACCTTGACTTAGTGCCTGTTAATTCATTTAAAATATTTGATTAAGTTGTTTAAATTAATTTAAAATATTTGAATGTTTAAGTATTTGAATGAATTCAAAATGTTTAAGTTAATTTAGAATGTTTAATTGAAATGGATAATTAAAATGGTTTGTTTATCTAGTTTTATAGGTTTACAACCTAATTAACAACAATCCGAAAGACAATAAAAGTGATTGACTGGAAAACTTGAGTTGTCCCTGTGTCCTTTGGAACCTGAACAAGAGTTTGGACCTGACAGTTGTAAACCAACCAACTTGAAAGTTCTAAACCAAGCGTTGGACTTGACAGTGGGCGTGGCCGTGACTGTCGATATCTCCGTGATTTCCCGTCAAACCTTCCGCTTCTGCGTCTCCACCGCTGAAGGTAAAACACTTCCTTTACTCAATTACTGTTAACTTATTCCCTTCAATGTAACTGCGATATAAACCTGTCATGTGCTTGTTTTTGTTTTTATTCACGTCATCAATGTGCGTCATGGTGTCACTTCGAATCGTGTCTTTGAGTGAGATTTAAAATAAAGTAAATCTCCTAAATAGTTCACGTATGGATCCTACATGAACGTGTCAAAATTATAAATGATAAAATAACAATTTCCGGGAACCAAACATGTGACGTCATCCTCCGCGAAATGAAAAACTGAAAATGAAACAAATTCTAATTCGTAAAATCGAGTATATATAACTATTAAGTTAACGACAAAATAAACACGACTATGGAAAATAATATAAGTAATAACTATTAAATTATTTATTGTTTTAATTATAGCGCTTTAATATTTATTGTCTTTTAGTAATATTTTTTTGTTGTTTGTATATTTATCAGTATCTTTACGTAATGATAGAGGTTTTTGTTATTATTTTTAATAAGTGTACTGTATGTCGTAATATAATGTGCATGCGTGTTTAATCTTGTTCTCATGAACTTCTAAAACAACTCAAATTTCCGCATGTGGTAAAAATAAAAGTGTATAATTCAATTTATCAATTATAACTGTAGTAAACTAAGTTTCATAGAAGAAAACATCATTTGAGTCATTCAATAGAGAATATTCATCTTAATACCATTTATAAGTCTTTGTTTTCAAATACAAGTCTTAAAAAGTAAGTTAGTTATATTTCAGTTCCAGTGGGATCAATAAAGTTTTAGTTATATTATCCTGCCCTCCACACATTGACTTGCGTTTTGGCAGTAAGCTAAACACGATTTGCTGATCAGGACTCTGAAGACATTGGGTTCGCTGTACTCAGGTTTATTGAAGTTGCAAATCTTTTTTGTAAAACAACGATGCTACAAACGGCGTACGACGTAAAGCTGCTGACATGAGACGTGATCATGCTCTTGGTTGTGAAACTTTGCACTGCAGCTTCCTACCTCCTTATATGGCCTTGTGACGTCACATCACGTGACATCCGCTCTTAGTATTACAAAATACTGGTGACAGGACACTCCCCGTCTGGCATTAACAAATGCCACCATATGAAAGTCCAAAACAGTTCTTACTGCTTCTTAACCGGAGCAACAAGGAGGACAGTCTCGGTAATGGGACGCTGGTAGACTTTAGTCCCATCTTTCCTGGAGACCTTGACCTCAACTTTGTGTACCTTGCCGTCTTTGCTGGGAAAAACTTGGGTTATCAGTCCTATCGGCCACTCGTTCCTTTTGAGCTGGTCATCTCTGAGAAGGACGACGCTCCCAGGCTGCAGGTCTGGGGTAGAAGCCTGCCACTTCCTTCTTGGTTGAAGTGATGCAAGGTATTGCTTCCTCCATCTATCCCATAAGTTTTGGGCTAGATGCTGGACTTGACGCCATTGGGATTTGTGGAGATCTTTGACCCAGTCTCCAGCAGGGGCTGAAGGAAGACTGATCTTCTGAGTCAGGAGTGTTACAGGCATGTGGCATGTGACACATGCATGGATAAGACTGCTCACTTGCCTTTTACCGCCAGTGATCCAGAGTCCAGCAGCTCGTACTGCACCCTTTGTGAACAGTCGTTCCTGATGCTGAGTTCTCTCGTGATGGTGTCGAATTAAAAGTGTTGCAACATGATGCTTGCCTGGGATGATTAGAGGGTTTTTCTCCTCTTGCTGTAGTTCCGCTTCTCTGACACGACCTCCAACTTTCAGAAGGCCATCTGCGTCGATGAAGGGATCAAGAGCTTTGAGAGGGCTGTCTTTGGGGAGATTCTCCTCCTTCTTTAGACAGGCGTACTCTACAGTGTAGGTCTCTTCTTGGACAGCTTGGATGATGGTTCTCTTGGACTGCGAGAGTTCATCAGTGGAGATAGCTGCATGGCACAGATGCCAGCCTTTGCAGCCTCTGGCATTGGTTGCAGAATTCTTCTGATAGAGGCGAGCGACATGGATGAGTCGAGCGACGGAATGGGTCAGCTTATTCCAGCAGGAGAACTTTGAGAAGCGCTGTGACCCTAGTCGTTTGCATGACATGGTTGTGCTCATTGTAGACACCAAAGGGCGGATGTCTTGATCTGATGAAGGGTTTACCCGCTTAAGGTGTCTTCACCAGACTGGACTCGAAGGGGTTGTTTCAGAAACATTGGTCCAACCAACCAGTTGGTAGTTGAGAGGCGTGCAGCAGTAACGGAC
The DNA here is from genome assembly GCF_982586985.1 of Callionymus lyra. Classification (NCBI taxonomy): domain Eukaryota; kingdom Metazoa; phylum Chordata; class Actinopteri; order Syngnathiformes; family Callionymidae; genus Callionymus; species Callionymus lyra. The sequence continues at coordinate 4,883,418 of NC_141824.1, forward strand.
CGGGTGGCGATATCAGCGGGATTCAGTTCTGTAGACACGTACTGCCACTGTTCAGGGCAAGAGCATCTCATTATCCGCAAGACTCTGTTACTGACATACACATAGAACCGCCTTGTGTTATTCTTGATGTAGCCCAGTACTACCTTGCTATCACTGTAGAAGGTTGTGTCGTCTAGGCGTGTGTCGATCTCTGAGGAAATTAGTTTGGCAAGTTCTACTGCAAGAACGGCTGCACAGAGCTCAAGTCTTGGAACTGTATGCTCCGGGAGGGGGGCCAGTTTAGCCTTTCCCATGACGAAACCCACATGAATGGTATTGTCTGTGTCTGTCAGTCTGAGGTACGCTACTGCAGCAATTGCCTTAGTCGAGGTGTCGCAAAAAATGCACAGCTCTCTGCGTCATACTCCTGAGAGGGAAGTCTCTGCATAAAGTCCCATTTCCACTGTAGGGAAGGATTTTAAGCCGTCGTCAACGTAGAAGTCCTGGTTGACGAACTCCTTGACGTCAGGGTCTCCTTCTTCCACACTTTTCCGGAAACAGTAGACGGCCACTGCGGGGGAGGGACTGTTCCCGAAGACGTGGACCCTCATATGATATTCACTGATTTCTTTGGATGGGTTGTTGTCTCGGAACCATAGAAACCTCAGGAATTTTCGGTCTTCTTCCCTGACGAGGAAACAGTGGATCATTTGTTCGATGTCTGCCGTTACTGCTACTGCTTCCTTGCGGAACCTGAGGAGCACCCCGAGCAGGGTATTATTGAGGTCAGGCCCAGTCAGCAGGACATTAGTGAGACTCCTCCGTGCTGGGCGCTTGAATCGAACACCACACGGATGCTTCCTGGTTTTCGTGGATGGTACACACCGAAGATCGGTAAGTACCAGCGTTCTTCGGACTCTTTCAGTTGAGGTGCCACTTCAGCATGCCTGTTCTGAAACACTTTTTCCATGAATGTGAGGAAGTGCAGTTTCATCGTTGGCTTCTTTTCAAGACTCCGTCTCAGTGATGACAGTCGTTTTGAAGCCTGGACCTTGTTGTTGGGAAGACGGGGCCTTGGTGTCTTGAATGGCAACGGCGCTACCCAGCTGTTGTCTTGGTCTTTCTTTAGGTTCTTTTCCATTATTGTCAGGAATGAGATGTCGTCAATGGACAGAGCTACCTTTTTATCGTCCTTTGTCTGCTGAAACACTGTGGAGGCCAGCTGCTCATCTCTCTTGCTGCAGGTAAGCATTTCTGTGCTCTGGAATTGACTGTACCTCTCCTTCACCTGTAAGACGTTTGGACAGGGCTCGAAGATGGAAGGGCGTTTTTGTTCTGACGTCCTAGTGTACAGTGCACTTACTGTCTCGGGCTTGTGAACGCCTCCCAAGCAAACATTTCCAACGATCACCCATCCCAGATCGAGTTTCTGTGCATAAGGAGCTTCACGGGGGCCGTTCACCTGCTTGCGCACCTTGTGTACCGTGATTATGTCTCTTCCAAGGAGAAGCATGATGGGTGCGTTCTGTTCAAGTTCTGGGATGAGATGAGCCACAAATTTAAGGTGAGGGTGGTTGTACGCTGCACTGGGTGTTGGAATTTCCATTCTGTTGTTAGGGATGTCGTTGCATTCTACAAGACTTGGTAGAGGAAGTCTGACTTTTCCATCAATAGATTCAATTTGATAGCCTGTAGCTCTTCTCCCCCTGGTCTCTGTCACACCGGAACAGGTTCGGAGAGAGTACGGAGAGGTGGGGCCCTGGATGTTGAAGGTGTCGAAGAACTCAGGACTAGCCAAGGATCTGTTGCTGTGCTCATCGATGAGTGCATAGACCTTTATCCCTCTCTAACGATGATTGACCGGATAGATCTTAACAAGACAGATTTTAGAGCATGATCTGTCGCTCTGGTCACCACCACAGACCTTGGTGCAGCTGGTGTTGACTTCTGCAGATGGCTTAAGGGCTGGCTCCCCGCCATGCTCTGAAAGGCATGGTGTCTCTTTAGCCTCCGGAGCAGGTCCAGGATGAAGGGTGGAAATACTGTATGTCTCTCACTTCCACACTCCATGCATGTAGCTGTTTACCTGCAGTCCTTAGCCATGTGCTTGTTAGATGTGCAACATTTGTAGCATATCCTGTTCTCCTTAAGGAATGCTCTCCTCTCTTCTATGGGTTTCTCGCGGAAAGCCCGACACTTGCGTAGCAGGTGGGGCTTTTTATGGATGGGGCACTCGATCCACATTTTCAGTTTCCGTAGTTTGTTCTGAAGCAGAGACATCCGTCTTGTGGACTGAGATTTCTTTCTGTCTGTATGTTTTGAAGCTCGTCCCAGTTTTTGGGATGTCGGCTTGGCTGTTGAAGTTAAAGCTAGGATCGTTTCTGATTTTAGCTTGTTGGGAGATGAAGTCGACGAAAACCTCGAAGGGAGGAAATGAGACTTGGTACCGTTCCTTGTAGCTGGATCCAAGAGACAGCCACTTTTCTTGCAGGCTAAAAGGCAACTTCTGGACTAGAGGATTTATTCCCCTGGAAGTGTTGAGGTACTGAAGGCCTGTGAGGTATCCATCTGCCTTGGCCGCCTCCAGTTCCATCAAGAGGTCACTGAATTCATGGAGTTTTGAATAGTCTATGTTAGTAATTTTAGGGAAGTTGGTTATACGTTGGAAGAGAGCCTCCTCTATGACCTCTGGGGCACCGTAACGTGCATCCAGTCTGTCCCATATCAACTTGAGTCCTTTCTCTGGGTGATTAACATTGACAGCCCTAATACGTGTTGCATGCTCCCTTGACTCTTTGCCTAGCAACTTAACCAGTAGATCCATCTCCTCGCTATATGTCAGATCGAGTCCTTTCACTGCGTTCAGAAAGGACTGTTGCCAAGCCCTGTAGCTCTGGGGCTGGTCGTTGAAATGGGTCAGACTCGTAGTAACCAGCTCTCGACGGGCGGAATATCTGACGACGTCATTCATGCTTGATTGGTCGTGATGGGCGTATCGAGATGCGTGGTTAGGCGTTGTTGTTTGTGGTGGACCTGCATTGCTGGCCCGTGCTCCTTCTGGTGCTCTATAGGTGATGTGGTTATCATGTATACTGCTACCTGCTCTGAGTAATGGTGCTTGAAGAGAGCTGGCTCGTGCTGGCTCTTGAGAGGGTAGACGCCGGGCCATTGTTGACTCTGTGAATAGCTGACCAGTCTCGTCTAGGGTGAGCAGATGAGTTGATCGGATTGAATTCTCGTTTACTTGTTCAGCGAGATATTCTTTTGTTCGTTCTTGAGGGTTGAGAGGAGCTTCATCAAGTTGAAGTTTGCTGCTAGGCCGTTCGCTGCCATCAACGGCTGCCTCTAGAGTCTCTGCCTCGGCCACGGCTGCAGCTGCTTCCACTTCCAAAGATAATTTTGCCATTTTCGCCTCCAACTGAACTTTTGCCATTTTCAGGGACATTTCTTCCTCTGTGAAGGCCAGGCGTGCCTTTGCCGCCTCTGCTTTGGCGCGGGCCATGGCGGCAGCCATCCCCATGGCTGAACTGTGTGCTGATTGAGCAGAACATGATGCACTGGATCCATTTTTTACGGACTCTTTGTTATCCATCCTCTATGTCCAGCGTATGCTGTTTATCTTCTGCGATGAAGCCGTTGTTTTACTATCCTGCCCTCCACACGTTGACTTGCGTTTTGGCAGTAAGCTAAACACGATTTGCTGATCAGGACTCTGAAGACATTGGGTTCGCTGTACTCAGGTTTATTGAAGTTGCAAATCTTTTTTGTAAAACAACGATGCTACAAACGGCGTACGACGTAAAGCTGCTGACATGAGACGTGATCATGCTCTTGGTTGTGAAACTTTGCACTGCAGCTTCCTACCTCCTTATATGGCCTTGTGACGTCACATCACTTGACATCCGCTCTTAATATTACAAAATACTGGTGACAGGACATATATTATAACTATAAGTTTTACTATAATTATAAGTATAAATATAAGTTTAATTATAAGTATAAGTATAACTATAAGTATAATTTTTACTATAATTATAAGTATAAATATAAGTATAACTATACGTTTAACTATAATTATAACTATTAGTATAAGTTTAACTATAATTATAAGTATAAGTTTTACTATAAATATAAGAATAACTATAAGTTTAACTATAGGCTGTAAAAAACATTTCCCAAGAACATCTGACAGAGCAAATGTTCAATCCACCCGAGTGGTGGAAACTACTGCACATTACCCTGAACACACTCGTCCGCTCGGCTTGAAGCGTAATTCAGCTGTTTGGATTGACGGAGAGGGATGGAGGGATAGATGGATGGATGGAGGTAGGGAGGGAGGGATGGATGGATGGATGGATGGATGGATGGATGGATGGATGGATGGATGGATGGATGGATGGATGGATGGATGGATGGGGGGATAGATGGAGGGATGGATGGATGGGTGGAGGTATGAATGGATGGATGGATGGGTGGAGGGAGGGAGGGATGGATGGATGAGTGGATGGAGGGATGGGGGGATGGATGGAGGGAGGGATAGATGGACGGATGTAGGGGTGGAGGGATGGATGGATAGATGGAGGAATGGATCGAGGGATGGATGGATAGATGGAAAGAAATTCAGGTTCTCGGAAAAAAATTGCGGCTTATCAATTAATCGATCGATAGGATGAAACAACTATTGATTAATGAATTATTATTATATCCCTAATATGTAATATATAAAATATATATATAAATATATATATATATATATATATATATATATATATATATATATATATATATATATACAATATTTAACAGGAGTCAGGTAACAGAATTATAATAAATCCCTTCCACTATTTAATATTTTACAGAACTCAACTCTGTTGCAAACTTATCTGTCACGATGATGAACTGCTGTGGACTAGTGACTCGGAAGAAAAAGCCAGGTAAGTGTTTAGATTAGTGTGTTGGAAAATACGACGTTGAGTTCGATACGTCCTCCGCCGTTAAAAGGAACAATTCATTTCAATTCAATTTTATTTAAAGTGTCTTATCATAACAAAGTTATCTCAAGACACTATACAGTTGAAATAAGACTACAGTTGATTAAGGAAAAATAGATCCCAGCAATTCAACAAAGAGCAAGAAACAAAACACTGTACAGTGAGCTATGGCAAGGAAAAACTTTCTTTTAGAAGGCAGAAACCTCGAGCGGAACCAGACTCATTGTTGACGTACTGCCGCTTTGACCGGTTGGGAGGAAGGATGGGGGGGAAGACAGATGGATAAGGAGAGGAGTGAGGGAAATTATAGGGAGAAAAAAAAATAGGAGAGTGTAGGAGAGTCCATGGAGGTGCTGGAGAGAACTCGGGATCTGATGACGTGGTGAAGATCCTGGATCAGCAGCAGCTCTGGAGGTGGAACCCTGGGGCTCCGGGAGAGAAATAAAAAAGTGTGGGTTTAAACTGCACAGGTGATGAATGTAATGCAGAAAAGAAGATATAAAGAGCTCGGTGTCGAAAACTCCTCCAGCATTCTCAGCCTATAGCAGCTAAGATAAACAGTTTTGTTAGTTATAGCAGCTAAAGATAAACAGTTAAGTTAGTTATAGGCTTTATCGAAAAGTAAGGTTTTAAGATTGTTTTTAAACATAGAGAGGGTGTCTGACCTCCGGACTGAAGCCGGTAGTTTGTTCCACAGCAGAGGGGCTTGAAAACTGAAGGCCCTGGCTCCGAATCTACATGGTATAACTAATAGATCAGAGTTTAAGGATCGTAAGGTCCTTGAGGGTTGGTAAGTTTGGATTAAATCTTTAATGTATGTTGGTGCTAGACCATGTAAGGCTTTATAGGTTAGGAGAAGGATTTTAAATTGTATTCTAAATTCTACAGGAAGCCAATGTAGGGAAGACAGTACAGGGGAACTGTGTTCGCGCCTCTTAGTCTTAGTCAGGACACGAGCTGCAGAGTTCTGAATGAGCTGAAGAGTTCTGAGAGACTTTCTAGAACATCCTGAGAGAAGAGAGTTACAATAGTCCAGCGTGGAGGTTACAAAAGCATGGATGAGCTTCTCAGCAGCATCTAAAGGAAGGAAGTGCCTGATTTTTGAAATGTTACGAAGGTGGAAGTAAGCAGTCCGTGAGATTTGTTTTATGTGCGAGTTAAATGATAAGTCCTCGTCAAAGCATACACCCAGATTCTTTACAGTGGTGCTAGTAGCAGGAGCAAGTCCATTATGTAAAGCTAGATCATTAGTTAATGATTGTCTGAGATGCTGCGGACCAACTAGTAAAACCTCAGTCTTTTCCGAGTTCAGTAGGAGGAAGTTTTTGGTCATCCATGACTTGATATCTGTAATACAGGACTGTAGTTGTGTTAGCTGATTTCTTTCGTCTGGCTTCATGGACAAGTAAAGTTGGGTGTCATCAGCATAACAGTGATAGTTTATAGAGTGTCTTCTAATCAAGTCCCCTAGTGGGAGCATATAGATTGTGAATAGTATTGGACCAAGAACAGAACCTTGTGGGACACCATATCTGACCTGAATGATAATAAATCCCTTCCACTGTTTAATATTTTACAGAACTCAACTCTGTTGCAAACTTATCTGTCACGAAGGTGAACTGCTGTGGACTAGTGACTCGGAAGAATGAGCCAGGTAAGTTTTTAGATTAGTGTGTCGGAAAATACGACTTTGAGTTCGATACGTCCTCCGCTGTTAAAAGGAACAATTAAATACCACAAGATCCTAGAGATGACTGAGGACCAGCGGATACAGTGAGTCCAGCAGCTTCTAAAGCTGATGTTTGGACATATTTTGGTTCGAAAACAAACAACACCAGAGTCAAGTACTGGACAATACTACACATATATCCCTGTAACTACACTATCACAACACCAGAGTCAAGTACTACACAATAATACACATATATCCTTGTTACTACACTATCACAACACCAGAGTCAAGTCCTGGACAATACTACATATATATCCCTGTTACTACACTATCACAACACCAGAGTCAAGTACTGGACAATACTACACATATATACTTGTTACTACACTATCACAACACCAGAGTCAAGTACTGGACAATACTACACATATATCCCTGTTACTACACTATCACAACACCAGAGTCAAGTACTCTACAATACTACACATATATCCCTGTTACTATACTATCACAACAACAGAGTCAAGTACTCGACAATACTACACATATATCCTTGTTACTACACTATCACAACACCAGAGTCAAGTACTACACAATACTACACATATATCCTTGTTACTACACTATCACAACACCAGAGTCAAGTACTACACAATACTACACATAAATCCTTGTTACTACACTATCACAACACCAGAGTCAAGTACTACACAATACTACATATATATCCCTGTTACTACACTATCACAACACCAGAGTCAAGTACAGGACAATACTACACATATATCCTTGTTACTACACTATCACAACACCAGAGTCAAGTACAGGACAATACTACACATATATCCTTGTTACTACACTATCACAACACCAGAGTCAAGTACAGGACAATACTACACATATATCCTTGTTACTACACTATCACAACACCAGAGTCAAGTAATGGACAATACTACACATATATCCTTGTAACTACACTATCACAACACCAGAGTGTCATTTTCAGGACCTGGACGAGCCTGAAAAAATATTTCAATAATGTTTTTGGTTTTGTGTATATATAGGATATTCAATAGTACTAATTAAATGAAAGACAAGTAAAATGGAGTCAACAAATGCATCATTGAGGTCTGCCGTGTTAGACGACTTTTTCTTGTCAGTTCCTCTGAAGAGCATCGCAGTAGAGCTGGAGGTCCAGGACCACGTGGCCACGGTGGTCTCCACGCTCCTCTACGAGAACAAGGAGGAGAATCCCATCGAGGCCGTCTTCGTCTTCCCTCTGCCTGGAGACGCCGCCGTGTGTCACTTCAGCGCCAAGATGGGAGAGACCGAGATCGTGGCCGAAGTGAAGGAGAAGCAGAAGGTGAGGAGGAGCTTCTGGTCCTGGACGTCGAGAAGGTCTCTCAAAGCTCCTCGTCCACAGGCCCGCGAGGAGTACGACGACGCCCTGAGCTCCGGGGATCAGGCCTTCCTGCTGGAGGAGAGCGAGCAGAGTCCCGACATCTTCTCGCTGAGCGTGGGAAGCCTGCCGCCGGGCGAGAGCGCCTCCATCAGGCTGGAGTACGTCACTGAGCTGTCGGTGCAGGCGGACGACGGGCTGAGGTTCTGTCTGCCGGCCGTTCTCAACCCTCGCTACACTCCTCGAGGTGAAGCCGAACGTACTCGTGTGTGTGCGGAAATATCATCAGAATAATAAAAGTTTGAATTTAACATTTTTAGAAAACTTTAATTATTTTGTGAATAATTGAAGTCAATCATTTCTTTAATGAGAGGTTGAATTTGTTTTTTATTTTTCAAAATAAATACATATTTTGACATATAGTTTCATACTCTTAGTCCAGTAATTCAACAATACATTTTCAACATTTAATCTTTCTTATTTTGTAGCCTCTTAAATTCAAGATAACGTGTTAGTGACGTCACAATATTGAATGGTTAGCATTTAGCTTAGCATGGTTAGCATGGCATTTAACTATACATTTTTAAAATATTTTAATTTAAAAAATCCTCAATTGAAGGTTGAATTAAATGTAATAAATTGATATCAACTTTTTTTCTATAATAGATGGGTTTGATATTCTAATTCCAATCATTTTCAGAAATACATTTTCTACATTTAATACTTAAGGGTACTCTTCTGCCTGGTGGCTCTACTGTATTATACCAACATTTTTATATTGAATTTAAAAGTAATTAATTTCAAAACATTGATTTTTGAAATTGTTGGAATTGTAATATCCAACTCTATGTGTAAAAAAAATGTATCTATTTAAATTGAATTAAATGATTTATTAAAGACAATTTCAATGCTTAAAAAAAAATACATTTCAACATTTAAAGCATCTCTCGTGGTTTTGTGTATCTTAATATTTTTGTACAAAAATATGTTAAAACTAGTTGAATGACTTGTATACCGTGACTTGGGGTGTTTTGTGTGATTTTTATTTTCACTGTAAAAGTGAAATGCAAACCTGGACATGGCAACTTTTGCAACCTTTGGCGGGTGCTCATGGGAAAATGTAGTCTCCTGTCGGGCTAAACACTACCACTTTAGTCCACTGGTGTCGCTCCACTTCAAATCTCATAGAGCTGCTTTCAAAACATTTACTCCAACCATTGATTCTGACGACACTAATATACTTCCGTACGTCTGATGTCTCTAATGTTTGTTTTCAGAGAGTGACGTCCAGACGGTGCCGGTGACGTCAGTACCCGCCTCACAGATTCCATACGGTCTGTCCTTCTCCGCCCGAGTGACGTCCCCCCGACCCGTCACCAAAGTGGACTGCAACTCTCCTCTGGACCCGCTGCAGTACCTGGACACGGAGAAGACCCGCGCCACGGTACGTGCGGCTTCGAAACCGCTGGTCGAGGACGGATCAAGTAGAAGAACTCACATTTCCCCGATCCTTAAAACTCTTCACTGGCTGCCAGTTTCTTTCAGGATCAACTTAAAAATGATGGTTCTTACTTTCAGATCTATTCATGATTAGGCTCCTCCTTACATAAGTGATCTGATCCAGACTTACACCCCAGCTCGGGCTCTGAGGTCTGTGGATCAGAATCTACTGATGGTTCCACGCACACGGTTCAGGACCAGAGGAGAGAAATCCTTCCAGACTGTTGCTCCTAAGCTTTGGAACGATCTTCTTCTCTCTTTACTCTTGATGGATCTACTGACTCCTTTAAGAAACATCTTAAGACGTTTCTATTTGTTTAGGCTTTTCCTTGATTTTCTGGAACTCCTGTTGTGTTATCAGTTTTATCGTTGACCTTTTAAGTGTATACTTTATTGAATATTGTTTTGATTGTTTAAGCGCTTTGTGACCCTGGTCTGGAAAAGCGCTCTACAAATACAAATTACTGACTTACTGCGCAGGTCAAGCTGGCGGACGGACACAAGTTCGAGAAGGACATCGAACTGTTGATCTACTACGAGGACGCGCACCAGCCGACCGCCGTGGTGGAGGCTGGGAAATCTTCTGCCAGACCAGGTATGACGGGACCTGAGTCGTCCTCCTTCTCCGTGGCTCTCAGCGTCCCCCCTCCTCGTCTCTCAGGCTCCATGATGGCGGACCCGGTGGTGATGGTCAGCCTTTACCCAGAGTTCCCTGCGGCCGTCATGTCGTCGAAGGTCTCGTGTGGAGAGTTTGTTTTTCTTCTGGATCGATCTGGAAGTATGGCTTGTCCCATGAGCAACACCGGGAAGGCAGAGACGCGCATCAAAAGCGCTCAGGTAATTTTTCCTGCAACCTCTGACATTATCTCCCCTGGGAGGGTCACCAGGCACAACTATTAACATCACGTTTGTCTCCTGCTTGTGCTGCGCTGAGCTGAATTTATGAGATTATCTCTTAAATGACTCTATTGTATTCATCAGTTTGTGTCTGTTTTCATTGAAATATTGACACGAGCAAATGATCTTAAGCCCCGCCCACTTTGTTTTTCTGGTGATGATATCTTGTCGACCGTAACCACACCCACTCTGCTGTGATTGGTCAAAACGTGGAGGTTTGTCACCGTGTGTCATCGATCCCGGAAGTCTCCGCCTCCGAGGGACTCGTTGTGTAAACAAAGCGGGGCGTGATTCCAGCTGGCTGGAGGAGTGAAGCCATTATTACGTCATAATGGACTCTCGTAACCTCTCGTTCGCCCAGATTTCAGAGCAACTTTAAATAATAAAGTGTAAAACATGGTCATGATGAGGAACTTACTGTGTCTTGAAGAACATTCACTACATGTCAGGAGAGTTGATCACTAGTTGATCTTTAACATAGAGAGTAATAATAATTCACAGTTCTGTGTGTCGATAATAATGGATAATGGATACCCTGACCTTTTGACCTTTTGACAGGACACTCTGGTTCTTCTGCTGAAGAGTTTGCCGATGGGCTGCTACTTCAACATCTACAGCTTCGGCTCCAGATTCGAGCACATCTTCCCGTGAGTGACTGAAAAGGACGAGGTCTGATCTCGAGTGGTGAGTGACGTGTGCGCTGGTTCGACCACAGCAAGAGTGTGGAGTACAGCCAGAAGAGCATGGACGAGGCCCTGAAGAAGGTGAAGGACATGCAGGCCAACCTCGGAGGGACGGAGATCCTGGAGCCTCTCAGACACATCTACCAGCAGAGCTGCGTCCCCGGTCATCCCAGACAGGTGATCATTTAGTTCTGTCTCCTTGAGAGTATGTGACACAAGCCGCTCGACCTGCCTGCACACATTCCTTGCTCGTGAGTCATCGGTTCATGATCGGCGTTGTTCTTTCATTCTCGTCTTCTTGTCACACCCTCTCCGGTCACGATCGCAACTAATCTCGTGTCAAACTTCCCTTCCCTCAGCTGTTCGTCTTCACGGACGGCGAAGTCTCAAACACCAAAGCCGTCATCGACCTGGTGAGGAGCAACGTCAGCTCGCACAGGTGACACGACCACACCAACCTAGTCTTGGCTCACCTGGAAGATCACCCGGGTTTACCAAGGGCTGGGTTTCTACACTGCTTTAAACCTTTGCTATGACGACACATGGGGGGGGTTGGTTGGGACGCGTAATACTTAACATACTTATACTTTTTAAATAAAATAAATAATAATTTACGTTTTGAAAAAAATATTTTTTCTTCATCTTTGGTGGGAAACACAGCAGACAACTGTGGTCCATTAATGCCACTGCATAGATGTGTTTTTTAACGCAACAAAGTAAGTAAGTAATTTGTATTTGTATAGCGCTTTTCCAGACCAGGGTCACAAAGCGCTTAAACAATCAAAACAATACTCAAAAAAGTATACACTTTTAAGGTCAAGATAACACTGAGAACAACACAGGAGTTCCAGAGAATCAAGGAAAAGTCTGAACAAATAAAAACGTCTTAAGAAGTTTATAAAGAATTCAGTAGATCATCAAGCGCAAAGAGAGAGGAAGATCGTTCCAAAGCAGTGCATTGTGGGTAATGTACAGCTCTGAAGGGGTCAGCGATGTTCACTTGAATCTTCTTCGTACGATGTGATTATAGTTTTTAAGATATAGGCCTGGTTGGAGGAAGGATTGCTACATAGTTAATCATATACATTAAATGAAAACATTGTATTTAAGGTTAAAAATGTAAAGCCTAAAACTTATAAACTTTTTATTTAAATGTGTTATTGTTGCAGATTAAAGAATAACAATCTTTATAAAGTAAATAATTGCTGCAGTCCTTAGTGTCCACCAGCAGGGAGATGCTAAAGAGCAACATTTAGGTCCATATATATGAACGATAAATGACTTGTATGTATAAAAAAATGTATAAATACATAACAAAATGTATAAATAAATGTTTGGAAAAATATCAATGTGTCAAAATGTCAAAATAACTAAATTACTTCTGATTTAGTTTTCGTCAAAAAATGGAGCTATTTGACATATAAATACACATTTATACATTTCGTTACGTATTTATAGATTTATCTATACATTTATAGATTTATTTATACATTAGTAATTTATCGACCTTCATACATATAAAGTTGTACATCAATAATCGAGCAAGAGACCAGATCGATCAAAATCCACCTCAGAGTGCGACTGGTTTTCACCCTGAAAATGTATGGTCAAGACCAATATAAAAATATACAGTTTCAAAAACCTGAAGTAAGAAAGAGGAAAGTCAACTATTTAAGTGTGAGATTAATGCGATTAATCATGACAAATGAATGAATTTGACCACTAATTTAACAATTATCTTCAGGTGTTTCTCTTTCGGGATCGGAGAAGGAGCCAGCAGCGCTCTCATCAACGGGCTGGCCAAGGAAGGTGGAGGCCACGCCCAGTTCGTCACGGGAGCCGAGAGGATGCAGCCCAAGGTGCGAGACGTCCACTCACTGGATCGCAACACAAGCCACAAATGCATCATGTTTCATTTGGAATGGAAAACAAAAGGATTATTACAGACACGGATGACTAAAAAGTTTAAAACAATAAAATATATTTTTGAAATTTGAATCACAATTTCATATCAGACAAATCATACACTTGAAATCAGAACAGGGTCCAAATATTTGATTGCCATTGTAGTCATTATTTTGAAGGAACAGATTGTTGGACTGAGCCTGTCTCCAGCCTGTGGTCCTCCTTTAACTCTGTGACTCTGGCTGATATATATTGGCACTAAGACCTAACTCCAAATTTTCTGGGACGTTTGTGTTATGTTGTCATGGCCTTTTTAAACATGTTTGTATATTTAACTGTGTATTGTTTTTGATTGTTCAAGTGCTATGTGACCCTGGTCTAGAAAGGCGCTCCACAAATAACTATTACTAACTTACATACTTAAAACAAAACGTTGATCGTGTTTGTTTCACTCCTCAGGTGGTGCAGTCACTGAGGTTCTCCCTGCAGCCTGCCGTGCTCGACATCTCCGTCACGTGGGACTCGCCGTCCGTCAAAACTCTATCTCCTCCCATCACGACGCTGTTCCAGGGTCAGAGGTCAATTATCTACGCTCAACTGTCGGGGCAGGTGAGTCCAGGAGACGGATCACATGTTCACACTTCAACACAACTTGTATTTCGACGTGTATTTTTCTTATGATGAAAGTGTGAAGGAAAACAAAGGAGCTGGAACTTTCCTTTCCTTCTTTATTCAACTTGTACTTCCAGCCTGTCTTTCATGCTCTTCTTCTTCACCACCTCACTCACATCAGTCACACTTCTGTGCACTCGCGCCATCTAGTGGCGCCTGGAACATTACACTGTAGTGCAGAACAACAATAGTCATGTCATTATTTAGAGGAATGTAGTTTTACTTCATTATTGTTCGTGATATTATCAATGTTTTTTACATCAATAAAAAGTTTTACAGGAAATTCAATGTGTGAATCAAAAATCAAAGGCCTCAATTGGCACTAAAATGTCTTAAATTGCGTTTCTAAAAGATTGATAAATAGGACTTAATTCTGATGTAAAGTTATTTGGGATTTGTTTTACATTCATTTCTAATGTTTTACAGATCGACACTAATGGCATCGTTACACGATCACAAAACGTAGCAAACAAAACAGTGTTTGATCGTCGTCTGTCAAACCAACAGTTCTTTATATTGTTAAATAAATTGTAACAAACCAAGTTAATGAGGTACAATGTATTTTAGGCAAGTTTCTATATTTCAGATCATATTTTACAAACTTAAATGATCCCTAACCTGTGTAATCATTTGGTCTTTGTCTTCAATTGATTTTTTTTTAAATGGCATTACAAATTAAGTTTTCTATAAGATGTAGGAACCTTGAATGATAATGAAGACAAACATTGTTTCTTCTTTTTAAAGAAAAACTTGAACATAGCAGATATTTCTATAGATTGTAACTCGTACTCCAACCACAGCCTTCAAAGGTAGCAGAGGGAGGAGTGACGGTGAAGTACAAACTCGCGGGTCAACCCACTCAGAACCAACTCCGCTTCAGTCTTCGGCCCACAGACGACACGGGGTGAGTCCGGACCTCGGTTCTCGTCCACAGCCACGACTGATGTCGTCCCTTCATCCCGCCCGCAGACTGACCGTCCACAGACTGGCTGCTCGGACCCTCATCCGATCCCTGGAGTCGCGGGAAAACAGGAAGACGGACGAGGTGAAATCCGAGGTGGTGGATCTCAGCGTCCAATCAGGAGTGAGCAGCTCCTTCACCTCTTTCATCGCTGTCAACAAAGGCAGCAATGAAGCCGTCAAGGGTCCTCTGTTGAAGAGGAATATCCCGACCGCTCACTGTAAGTTTTACAACTCACTTGAGTAGCACTAGAGCGATAAACTGGTAATTATATGAGTTAGTCACTGAAATACATGGTGTTGTCAAAGTATTAGAGATGATGTGAAAGCGAAATAACCCAAAAAACAGAGAGAGGGAAGAGAAGAGTAAGTAAGTACGTATGTAATATTTATTTATATAGCGCTTTTCTAGACCAGGGTCACAAAGCGCTTAAACAATCAAAACAATACTCAAAAAAGTATATACTTTAAAGATCAAGATAATACTGAGAACAACACAGGAGTTCCAGAAAATCAAGGAAAAGCCTGAACAAATAGAAAGGTCTTAAGATGTTTCTTAAAGGAGTCAGTAGACTCCATCAAGTGCAAAGAGAGAGGAAGATTGTTCCAAAGCTTAGGAGCAACAGCCTGAAAAGATTTCTCTCTTCTGGTCCTGAGCCGTGTGCGAGGAACCATAAGTAGATTCTGATCCACAGACCAGCCCGAGCTGGGGTGTAAGGCTGGATCAGATCAGTGATGTAAGGAGGAGCCTGACAATGAATAGCTCTGAAAGTAAGAACCAGAATTTTAAAGTTGATCCTGAAAGAAACTGGAAGCCAGTGAAGAGTTTTAAGGATCGGAGAAATGTGAGTTCTTCTACTAGAGCGGGTTAGAATTCTCGCTGCAGAGTTCTGAATCAACTGCAGGCGAGACAGCTCCTTCTTGTTAAGACATGAAAACAAACTGTTACAACATTTTCCTAAGTTTAGAGATTTTTCTCAGTTGAAGGAAACAGTTTCTGGTCAGTTTTCTGCAGTGTCGAACAAGAGACATGTCTTTATCAAATACAACACCCAGGTTTCTCAGGCTCAGTTTGACAGACTGACCTAAGTCACCCAAGTACTGACTCAACCCTGGAACCTTATCATCAGGAGCAATCACCAGAGTTTCAGTTTTGTCCACATTTAGCTGTAGAGTGTTTTCACTCAGCCATTGTTTGATTTCTAGCAACAATTGACTAAGCTGTTCAGCCTTTGGGGCTCAGTTGGATCAAAAGAGCAGTAGAGCTGGATGTCATCAGCAAAAATGTGATAAGAAACATCTGGAAATCTCTGAATGATTTTACCGAGGGGAATCAAGTACAGCAAAAACAATAAAGGACCCAGAACAGAACCTTGAGGGACTCCAGACAACAGATCTGCCGATTCAGACCTCATTTGATTGGCAGATACACTAAAACTGCGCCCAGAAAGGTAAGATGAGAACCATTCTAACACAGACCCAGACAGTCCCACTTCATCCCTCAGTCTTCTCAGCAGGATCTGGTGATCAACTGTGTTTTACCAGAGTCAGCCGACATCATGATGTCACTGGACACTTTCAATAAAGCTGTCTCCGTAGAGTGATGTTTACGGAAGCCAGACTGAAACTTCTCATGGATGTCGCTCTGATCCAGGAACAAAGACAGCTGCTCAGACACAACCTTCTCCAAGATCTTGGACAAGAAAGGGAGCTTAGAAATAGGCCTGAAATTACTGAGGTCAGTTGGGTCTAAGCCTGGTTTTTTGAGCAGAGGCTCCACAATGGCATGTTTAAATGCATTGGGAAAAAGCCCTGTGGAAAGGGAGAGGTTCACCATATTGGTAACCCAGGGGCCAATAACATCAAATACTTTGATAAAAAGCCTACAAGGAAGGACGTCATCTGAGCAAGAGGAGGGTGTCATCTTGTTCACTAGTGCCGAAATATCACCCAAAGATACAGCAGTGAAGGAAGACCAAGAGGAGGAGAGGGGCTCAGAGACAGTAGGGGTTCCAAACAAAGGGGGAGAGATTTTCTCTTTGATCAATTTAATTTTGTCAATGAAAAATCTCAACAATGCATTGCTGTCAGCTTCACAGAAGACAGGCGTGATTTGAGGAGCAGGAGACACGAGAGAATTAATCGTGTCAAATAAAACTTTGGGGTTTTTCCTATTTGCTGCTACCAATTTTCTGATGTAATTAGATCTAGCAATTTCTACCATCTCATTGTAAGAAGTCATCAGATCCCTGAGGTGAAGTCTATGCACCTCAAGTTTAGTGGACTTCCAGAGACGCTCAGTCTTTCGACAAAGTGAAGACGTTCGAGAGTACGTTCATGTCAATCATCCTTATTTATTTCATTAAATTTGACATATTTGAATTATGGCCTTAACATGGGTCAGGGTTGGGGTTTGATTACATCAAAATAACATTTTGTACTGCTCAGCAGACTGGTTAAATGATGACAGAAAGAGTCAAAAATAAATCCTAGAGTTTGTGTTTCACTCAATTTCACTGCTTACTTTCTGCTTTTATCTGTGACACTTTCTTTCGAGCTCTCATAACTTCTCTTCTGTCTTCCAAAGTGATGGGACGTTCAAGGACGATGTGTTCCATGAACTGTCTGGAGCCTCGTAAGTGACCCTTTATAACTTGAATGATACACAGGTCCAGCCTGGGCTCGTGGGTCAAGAGTATAACCAGACCCAGAGACAACACAAGGGATACCACAAGCACATTTGTTTTCAGGCCTTCGGGTCACCTTGACCCAGAGGCAACACGAGGGATACAACAACGACATTTGTTTTCGGGCCATCGGGTCACCTTGACCCAGAGGCAACACGAGGGATACAACAACGACATTTGTTTTCGGGCCATCGGGTCACCTTGACCCAGAGGCAACACAAGGGATAAGACAACTACATTTGTTTTCAGGCCATCGGGTCACCTGGACCCAGAGGCAACACAAGGGATAAGACAACTACATTTGTTTTCAGGCCATCGGGTCCCCTTGACCCTGAGGCAACACAAGGGATAAGACGACTACACTTGTTTTCGGGCCACCGGGTCACCTTGACCCAGAGGCAACACAAGGGATAAGACAACTACATTTGTTTTCGGGCCATCGGGTCAGCTTGACCCTGAGATAACATGAGGGATACAACAACTGCATTTGTTTTCTTTTACAAGAAAGACTTGTCATTAAACATTGTCTTCTCTGTTCCACAGGTAATCTGACAATGTGTGAGTAACAACAAACTCCCCCACATCCCTCAACCAAAAAAACAAACATTATTTACTACATTAATGCAAGTTTCTTCACAAAAAAAGCAGCAACATGTCTCAGTTTAGCGCAGACGTGTATTTCTCGCATTTCAAAACGTCTTTTCCGTCCAGAGACCGATGATACTACGCTTGTCATCGCTTCATTCAATCGCAATATTCTTGTAAAATACAACATATTTTTGTCTGCTTTTGCTACGCCATTCTGTCAGAGTGATAGTTCAACCAAAATTCAAATTTCTCTCATTGTATACCCTCATGTCAACTAATGTTGGATTATTTTCAGAGTGATGTGTTTTTTTTTAGTTATAGACAAAAATGTTTGTTCATTTTAATGTAGCGACTGGAGCTCAGTTGTCTTCGTCTTCATCTTCGTCCAAAAAGACACTTAAAAACATCCAAATACCTCCATATACTGCTCGTCTATAACGTCCATCTTGGATTGAACATACATACTTGGACATGAGCGCTGACATTTGCAATGTGTTTGAATGAGCAAAGACTTCCGGCAGGAACTGAGAGACTAATCACTTCTGCTACAAACAAGCTTGCAATGTAAAATTATTTCAGTTTTCCCGGAACAATTTTTTTTCATGTGGAGCTTCAATCCAAGAGTAACGTTACAGAGGAGAGGTACGTATATGGAGGTATTTGGATGTTTTTAAGTGTCTTTTTGGACGAAGATGAAGACAAAGACAACTGAGCTCCAGTCGCTACATTAAAATGAACAAACATTTTCGTCTATAACTCTAAAAAGAACAGATTATTCTGAAAATAATCCCAACATTAGACGACATGAGAGTAGAAAATGAGTGAAGTTTTGCTCAACTATGACTTCAATATAACTTTATTGACAATACACAGACCCAGAAAATGGTCCAGTTTGATTGGATTAGAATCCTACTAGTAAGAAAATGAACCAATGGGCTGCTTTCTTTGTCATGAGTCCCACCCATCGGGTCCTACAGCTGTCAAAAGAAACTGCTGATTTGGCGTTTCGGTATCTGGAGTAGAACGAAATTGGAAACTATTAGAAATCCCAAATAAATCCTTGTCAAGTAAGTGACGAGAGCTGTGTCTCAAATCGCATACTTGCGTACTTAAAGTTAGTATTTTTAGTGCATAAGTGCGTCTCAATTCTTAGTATGTAAATGTAGTGCTCCATACACACTAGATTCACTAAGTCACTAAAATGCCCAAAAAACTGAGTATGGATCGATGGACACTTTCTACACTAAACGACTCCATCTTATTGACGTTGACGTTGTAAATGGAAGTTACGTCATATATATATATATATATATATATATATATATATATACATATACTTACAGGTATATTTTCAGCAGCAGTAGGAGGACGACACGTCTTCGCTGCTGATACCGTCGTAAATATTTGGCCAATATTTCTCATATTTCTTGAAACCAAACGTGCTGCCAGCAGGTGGCGATAGTGTTCCTACAGCTGGTTGAAATCATCCTTAAATAGTAGTAGAAGAAGAAGCTGTCGCGTCATTTCCTGCTAGTGCGTAGCAGCAGAGTTTGATTTGAGACATACTACCTGTGGAGAACTAGTTACTAGTTAGTACGTACACTATCCTGATGCATACTAACCAGTGCACTAAGAGAAGGATGTGATTTGAGACACAGCACTGAGGTGTTCGTGCTGCTCATGAAGTGATGATCGTGAAGTGAACGATCCCATCGACATCGGTGCTTCGACATGATGACGATTAAAAGAAGTTGTAAATCAAGTTATTCAGTTATGTATTGGTGCCGTCATAAAGGTGCTTTCAGGGACCGCGTGGTGTCAATTACGTCGTAAATTTACAAGAAAAATGTGATTTAATCACAATTCAAACACTATCTGGACCTAAGAAAAAAGTGAGTCTAGGGTTTGAACCAAACATAGTCTCTCTGTTACGATGTCTCTGTTCAAATAAGATGAAATATTTACACAACGACAACAACTCTTGTTCTGGCAGCATCTCCTGCCTCCGCCCCAAAGAAGAAAGGTAAAGGTCTTTTTAGTCAACTCAAGATGGGGGGGGAAAAAAGTCTAAAGCAGGTATGCCTTTAATACGTAATGCCTTTATACAGTTGTTAGAAAAACGTATAAAGTATTTTTTTTACAATTATTCAGACGTCATTTTAAATGTTAAACAAGACTGTACTTTTTTCGATCATTTTTCCTTCTTTTGTCGAAGAACTACATTTCAACGATCATTGATTGATCAGAATGAACAGCAACCACTGCAGACGACACAGATCCTTCTGGTTAAGACATGAAAACAAACGGTTGCAATAGTCCAGATGATCCATGGTTTATACCAGAGGTTCCTAACCTTTCAAGCACAGCAGACTGGTTTAATGATGACAGAAAGAGTTAAAAATAAATCCTATAGAGTTTGTGTTTCACTCAATTTCACTGCTTTATTCAACATACTTTCTGCTTTTAACTGTGACACTTTCTTTCGAGCTCTCATAACTTCTCTTGTGTCTTCCAAAGCTATGGGAGGTCCAATAATGACGAAGTGTGCCATGAGCTGTCCGGCGCCTGGTAAGTGACCCTTTATAACTTGAATGATACGCAGGTCCAGCCCGGGCTTGTGGGTCAAGAGTATAACCAGACCCAGAGACAACACCAGGGACACTTTTATTTGTGCTTTTCCTTGATTCTCTGAGACTCTTGTGTTGGTCTCGGTGTTATCTTGATCTTTTAAGTATATATTTTATCGGGTATTTTTTCGATTGTTTAGGCGCTTTGTGACCCTGGTCTGGAAAAGCTCTACTAATATAACTTACTTACTTATAACACGAACACTTTAACAGAGACGATCAGTGGCTTGTGAGTCTCGTAGAACATTGGTGGACACACTGGACATAATAATAATAATAATAATAATAATAATAATAATCTCTATTTATATAGCGCCTTTCTAGACCAGGGTCACAAAGCGCTTTGACAGCCATCAAAACTGTTGATTTGTCGGGGGGTTTTTTTATTTATTTTTTTTAATTGATGCGTTAAACTTGTGTGTTCTGACTCCATCAACATTGAGTTTAGATTAAAAAAAAAAACATCAGCCTGTCATCAATTCTATAAACTAACGCTGCACCTCCAACAAAAGTGTGTTTGAATTAAAACAGGATTTTGTGTTAAATAAATGTTAATTCAGTGCAAGTCGTCAGAGCGACGTCGGGTAACAACAGAACCAGAATGGTTGTCTGTCTTTGTGTCAGACGGAAGCATGTCCAGGGTGTCCCAAAATTTGGAATAGACTCCAGCCGCCCCCCCAACCCGGGACCCCATAAGATTGTTGTAAAATATGATGTAAAAACTTTAAAAAAAAACAAAGCCAGTAAGAATAGTAGATAAATAAATATCAACATAAAATGAACCTTGCTGTGGAAATACATATTTATAAACCTTTTGTGTAAAATAAACTGATGGAAAAACATATTTCTCTAAATATGATGATATATTTTCTACATTTACTTTAAGTTTCACAAAAGTTACACAAAATATCTGAGACAAAATACTTAAGAAAGTTAAAAATATGTTGCACATCTCGAATGACATGGATGTGATTTGTAGAAAAAATATGAAATTTGTTTATTTTGTTTTGTTTTAAGTGTTTTAACTTTTTGCTCCAAAGAAAAAAACTGCGTTTAAAGACACTTTGATTTTCTTTATAGTTTCCCCACAGACATGTCATTACACCGCGGTCCCTCAGGGGGGCGCACACACTACACAACTGACCTAAACTACTGAAATGTGTATTCAAATGAAAACTGACCATGATCTCGTATCAGACTCTCAAGGACACACTCATCCATCAGTTTGTGTAGATGTCGTGTTAACTTTCAACGACACATCAATAAACGTCCTCAGAACCAAGCTCCAGTCCAGTGGCTCCCACGGACCCCCTGATGCAGCTGGTGACCCTCCAGAAGGCGTCGGGCTGCTGGGAGCTGGACCCGGCTCTGGCATCCGTCTTCTCAAAGTCCGTCTCCGAGGTGGAAAAACCAAAACCTGAAAAGGTGAGTTTTTACCATCCTGGTGATTGTTAGGCGTCAGAAGAGAATGAATGGACTCGAATACATCGAATACATCGATTCTTCTTCTTCTCTTTTTGAGAGAAAAATAGTTGAAGGAATGTCGAGATTTTTGAATATTGTTTTGGGCAGAAGCTTCCGGACCGTCACTGACACTTGCAACGGGTTTGAACGAGGAGAGACGTCAGGCTGAGAGACTCAAACTTGAAGTTTTAGTCGCTTCGAGGCGTCGACAGAAGACGTTACAGACGAGCAGTTTTTGGATGTTTTTTTAAGTGTCTTTTTGGTCGAAGATGAAGACGAAGACCACTGAGCTCCAGTCGCTACATTAAAATGAACAAACATTTTTGTCTATAACTCTTGAAAGAACAGATTACTCTGAAAAAATGATGAGTATTTTAAATTGTTCGTGAACGTAGTTTTATGTCGTTTATTAGATTCAGGTTGATTTTCTCTTCACTTCCAGAAATCTTCTCATTTTTATCACTTTATTACCAAAACTTTACAAAATGGAACGTTTTATTTTGAAATGCCTTGCTGTCATGGATCTCTTGAGCATTATTTAAAACTGGCTGGACCCCAGTAATGAGAAGCATATGCCTGTAGTGGCAAAAGCTGGAGACGCTTACGTTTTCAAGACAATGTAGTTACTCTACTCTGACAGTGGAGGGAGCCAGACACAAACGTCTTTATAGTGTGGCTTTGAGAAAAATGTCGTTTGTGTAGCACTAGTGTGTGCCGTGAGAGATCGTCGGGTGTATCGTTGGAAACAAAAAAATATTTCCTGAATTTAATTTGAACCAAAAAACCGAACAAAAGGCAGATCATTGCACTGATTGAAAATGAATGAAAAAAAATGAAACAACTTTTTTTTTATTTGTTCTTTTTTTCAACATTATTGTGCAAAAATTAAATCATTTGATTGAATTAACTTGGGAAGAGTTTTTAACTTGACCTGTTTTCGGCACGTGCAATAATTAAAAAAATATTATCGTATAAATCTAGCATTTCTCAAAAGTGCACTTCGACCAATCGGTGTCACGTTGTGTAAAGTTGTCAGTTTGTACTTCTAGGGCAGGGGTGTCAAACTGGTTTTCACCAGGGGCCACATCATCATAATGGCTCCCCTCAAAGGGCCAGATGTAACTCATAAATGTAACTAAATGTAAGCTAATGTAAAATAAATGTAACTACTCCTTAATGTTAAATGACTTTGAATTTATTACTTGAGAGGGGGCATAACTACTGTAAAACCAACAATTGTGAGCTGCTAAAAACATGTGTAATGTAGTATTTTACAATTAAATAAAAATGGCTGCACACAGCCTTGCATGTGGTGCACTAAATAAGATATATAAGGTAAGGCAGGCGGGCCACATTAAATCACATGGCGGGCCACATTTGGCCCGCGGGCCTTGAGTTTGACACATATGTTCTAGGGTGTCGTAGCTCAGATGGTAGAGTGGTTGCTTGCGCTCTGAGAGGTTGTGGGTTCAATCCCAGCTCTGGACAAGCTTGTGGCATGTGACCCCCGAGCAAGACACTTTACCCTGATTGCTCCTGATGCCATGCGTTGCAGCCTACTCCCATCAGTATTTGACTGTCAAAGCGCCTTGTGACCCTGGATATTATTATTCTATGTCTTGTTGTCACAGCTTGCTAGACTCGGTTGCTATGGCTACGCTTCTTGACTTGGCTCAGTATATAAAGTGAAGTAATACTAACTTATGATCTAGTCAAACACTAGTGATCCAGTCACTCGTCTCTTTCAACCTCCTTTGTTAAAGCAACATATCGTAAGAACTTTTCATCTCGTCTCAGTTGTTTTCTTATGAGATCGTGAACTTCCAAACAAACCTGTCCGTCTTCACCGTATGATAACGAGCTAAGTTGTTGACGTCATTTATAAAGTGTTATGTGCCTGTCTTCACCGTATGCTAACGAGCTACGTTGTTAGCATCATTTATAAAGTTTTAATAAATGACGCTTCACCGTATGCTAACGAGCTAAGTTGTTAGCGTCATTTATAAAGTGTTATGTGTGCGTCTTCACCGTATGCTAACAAGCTAAGTTGTTAGCTTCATTTATAAAGTGTTATGTGTGCGTGTACAAGGAGGTGGATTTACTATTGATTTGGTGATATCACGACGCGCCGGCGGCTCCTCTCTGATGTCGCTCAGTTTGGCGGGAAACCGATGCAAGTCCTGCAAGACTGAGCGTTGTAAGTTATATTTTTCTACCATCATGTCGACACCGAAGCGCAGAAATAAACAAAAGGGAAATATCTCATCGTTTTCCTTTTTTAAAGCCCCCGAACCTACACTACCGTACTCATGGCTACATTTTTAGGTGAATGAAAAAATATCGCATTAATATCGAATATCGCACATGTTTCCAATATGGTGCTGCACTTATTCTTAACTAGCAAACCAAACGGGAAAAAGACGGTGTTTCTAGCGGTTGATGTTCTGCTCGGGTGACCTCTGGTTCTGCTCAGGTGACCCCTGAGGTGTGGGCCACCGTCCTGGCTCTGGTCTGGCTCCACGGATGCAGGTCGGACGCCACGGACGAGTGGGAGCTGCTGTCCATGAAGGCGGCGTCCTGGCTGCAGGCGCAGAACGGTGAGCGACCTGTCAATCAATCATCCACAGACGGGTTCTCTTTCTTCCTCTGACCGTCGTTCTTCTTCCTCGTCCAGAACCGAGCCTGGACCAGTGCGTGGCGGCGGCGAACAAACTGTTGGGCTGCGGCGTGAAGAAGGACGTCCTGGGAATATAAACGTTCGTCGTTCACCTGCGACTGCTTCACTTTCTGACAATTTTTGAGGATTAAAATGGTTAAAAAGTTAAGTTACTAAAGTTAAAACAAATACAATGTTCGAGGATTAAAATGGTTAAAAAGTTATGTTTCTAAAGTTAAAACAAATACAATGTTCGAGGATTAAAATGGTTAAAATATGTTATGTTTCTAAAGTTAAAACAAATACAATGTTCGAGGATTAAAATGGTTAAAAAGTTAAGTTTCTAAAGTTAAAACAAATACAATGTTCGAGGATTAAAATGGTTAAAATATGTTATGTTTCTAAAGTTAAAACAAATACAATGTTCGAGGATTAAAATGGTTAAAAAGTTACGTTTCTAAAGTTAAAACAAATACAATGTTCAAAGATTAAAATGGTTAAAAAGTTAAGTTTCTAAAATTAAAACAAATGCAAAGTTGCAAATTAAAACAAAGCTTTTATTTCACCGCTAGATGGCGATGTTAGAAAGGGACGTGGCAGCAGAAAAAAAAGAAGAAACGCTTTTGATTCAAAGTAAAACTTCATTCGCTTGAATAAACTGCAAAGTGTGTTTCTCGAGCTCATTCTTGTGTTTTTTTTCTCAACATCAATAATCATGACAAACAAACACAATAGTCGGTGGTTTTATTTGTTCTTTTGTCGACAGAATAACTTTGAAACAAATTCATTTGTTCTGTGTTTTTACACAGATTTGATCGAATGTTTTGTTGTTTTCTTTCATTTAATTATAATTGAAAGTCATTAATGTAACGTCACAACAAGTCGAGACCATTTAAAATATAAACCTTGTTAAGTTCTAGTAAAACTTCTTAACAAACTAAATGTTTTTTCTAAAAGTAAAATAAGGTCCATAATAATAATGTGTCCCTCAGTACTGCAGCTGTGGCCTCTTCGGCCAGATCGGCGGCTTGCTTGTGGAGGTAATGATGAGGGGAGAAGAGCGGCGAGGTGCTGTCCTTGTTGATGCCTCCCTTCGCACCCTTGGATCTACTACTGTCCAGAACCCCTCCGTGACTACATTTGCCTGAAAGCAATTGTCTTTAGAGATTGATTGATTACCCCATTTGTCTTAGAAAAACTTCCTCTGCCTGACATACCTGCCGGTTTGGGAGAGGAGGAACCGAAGTAACCAGTGGTCAGAAGACTGGAACTTTGTAGCCGGTTTGTCAATCGTGGGTGGAGGTTGTTTCGACACGTGACACTGAAACATTCCATGCAAGTGGGAGTATCTCCTGCAATGAGTCAGACATGTGATTTGAGAAAAGGAAAAGGTCACATCGTGCGCAAGATATCGTTGACTTGAAAACAACCCCAGACCAACCCTTTTCTGTAAGTTCCCTAAGATTGATTCTTTTCTTCACTAGTTTACATATGGAACAGATTGTCACTAAAAGTTTCCACACACTTTGGAGGGACAACATACCATTAAATAATCTTTAGATTTGTTCTGGATTTGAATTCCTAAGAACATCCATCCATTCATCTATCAATCTTAACGGCTTGTGTTATCTGCAGGGAACACCAACCGGGCATTGATGCCCAGACTCTCCTCAGAAACCTCCATAAATCTTCTGCGAGAAAAGGGTTTCCCCGGCCCACTGGGGAACACACTCCCCAAAGTCTACTGGGGTCTTTCCAGGGCTCAGAAGGCACTTGTATAATGAACCCCATTGTGTTTAGTAGGCAACATTGTTAGCGTATATTAAACAATCTCACTTTCAGCGACGGGAACAGCCGACTCCTCGGGATGCAGCAGGTGTAGGTAAATAAAGCGTTGGCCCATCTCGACCCAGTTACTGTGGCTGTAGAAGTCCTGAGAGAATGTTTTTCATTTCCTGGATGAGTGGTGAATAGTTTGCTGGTTCTTACCTGCAGAGAGTGAAGTAGCTGGCCCAAGCTATAGCCGGCTTTGGGGTACTCATTCGCCCGCATTGACAAGAGGGTGTGAGCCCAAAACTGGCGTAGCATCGTCCTCGTGCTCTCCACTTGCTCAGAATCAAAGTGGTACACAGGGTCAGATCTGGTGGAGCTTAGAAAGTCCAGGGCTGCATTGGACTTCGCAACCTCCCCTACTGCTCTCCAGAAACCCCGGCCTAGTCCGGTCTAAGAAGGACACCTTGTAATTAAACTTTTTTTTTAAACAAAAGAGGAAATGCCAAATATGTTAACCTGCCTGATTCTCTTGTGCCCCGGATTCTCTCAGAGTCTCCAGGGTGACGTTGTGGTGGCAGGGGTCTCCCCTCCATAACACACCCCGTTCCCTATACACAGCACCAAAACCCCTGATATTTAACCTGAAATAATCCCAGATTTCAAGGATAGTTTCAAACAATAATCTAAGGGAAGATTAATTACCACTTACTTAATTTAGGATAAAAGATAATTATATACACTGTAACTGAAGGATGGGCGTTGTTAGGAGTGAACTCTTGGTCAGCATCCGTGGTCACCCAATATGATATAGAGCATGCCTACCTCACCTATGGTGTTTCCATGGAAACCCTGTGTTTAAGGAAAGTTCCTCGTAGCACCTTAAAACGATGTCCTGTTGATGCTGAAAGTCTCCCGGGTTTAAGGAAGCTCCAAGAGTTTGCCCGTCATCGCTGCCCAACGGCTCCTCCCTCCCATTAACAAACGGTGCATTGACCCGCCACAATAGGGGCGCATATATTACCAACCAGGGTGTTCAACTGAAGCCCCCGACCCCTGCTCTCTACTGCCGCCCATCACTCTTGCTTTCCACCTAGCAAACCAACAAGTCTCAAACACATCCTTTTCCTTTATCCATGGTTACCCCTTTTTTTTTTTTTACGGCACAATTGACCAATGGTTGGATGACGAGGAGGTTCCTACGCCCGTGTGGTGGTGAAAGATGTTACCACGAGATGCTTCTCAACCCATTTGTGGAGTTAAGGATAACAATTAATATGATTCTATTGCGATCACTGCGAGGCGTGGGCAATTAAAATTCTTCAAGGGCCACATTAAATTCTGTGAATGTTGTGAGGGGCCGTGTAGCAAAAAGAAAGACAAGAAAATCCCTAAGAAAAAAAGGCTGTGAATTTTATTAAGCTAAATAAGCTGCAATTTTATTCTTGTATGAGTTTTTTTCACACTTCAATTAACTTTAAAAAAATGTTTTGAGGGATTAATATATTGTCAGGGTGCAGAACGGAGAAACCCAGGCGCAGAGTTTAATTGTAGAAACTTGCTTTAATTCCGAGGGGGAAGGCAAAGACGTAATCCAACAGACCAATATTCGGCAACAAGAGGCAGGAACGAGGGCAAGGCAAACTCGGTGTCAAGGGGCAGGAACAGGTCCAACACAAAAACGGGCAGGAAAGAGGTACGAGTACTTAGCGTGAACATACGAGTCCGATACGATGATGACGTCAAGACGAGGACGTGACAGAGAGTGGGGGTTTAAGTAGACAGGGGAGCAATCAGCAACAGCTGGGGGCGGGACTAACAAGACACAGCTGGGAACAATTACAACTCAGACAGGGGGGAAGTAAGACTAACACAGACACAGAAGGGAGCTGATTTCACAATAAAACCGGAAACACAAGGAGGAACAAGTAGACTCATGACAGTACCCCCCTCTCAATGGACCGCCTCCGGCGGATCTAGGCCAGCCGGGCCGCCCAAAGAGAGGGGGACACGGGGGGACAAGACAATAACAAGACAGACAAGGCAAGAAAACAAAACAGAGCAAAAAGCAAGGGACACACAAAACAAAAAAAAACAAAAAAAACAAAACAAGAGAGAGTGTCGGAGCTAGCTCCTTTTACTCTTATCTTTGACCCTGGACTTGTACTGCTCGATGAGTCCAGGGTCCAGGATGTCCCGACCTGGAACCCACGACCTCTCCTCCGGTCCATAACCCTCCCAGTCCACAAGCAATTGAAATCCTCGGCCCACGCGTCTGGAGTCAATTATCTTTTTCACGGTGTACACAGTCCCACCCTCAATAACATGGGGAGGAGGGGGAGGCCTGGAAGCCGGAACCAGAGGGGAGGTCTTAGCCGGTTTTAACTTGGACACATGAAACGTAGGGTGGATGCGCATGGTCTTAGGTAGACGTAAGCGTACAGAGACAGGGTTAACAATCTTTACAATCGAAAAAGGACCAATGTAACGGGGCGACAGTTTACGACACGGGTGATCGAGTTTAATGTCCTGAGTGCACAACCACACACGGTCTCCCTCTTTGTAGGGAGGAGTCTCTGAGCGCCGGTGGTCGGCTGCAGTCTTATAAGCCGAGGTAGCGTTCTGGAGCTTCAGGCTTGCTTTGGCCCAGGTGTCCCGACAACGCTGAACCAGCGCCGCTGCCGATGGCACCTGGACTTCCCCTTCCAGGTCCGGGAAGAGTGGGGGCTGATAGCCGTAGGCACACTCGAACGGGCTAAGTCCGGTTGAAGCCTAGGTCAGTGAGTTGTGGGCGTACTCCACCCAGGGCAGGTCCTTGGCCCAGGCGGAGGGGGAACGGGAAACCAGGCAGCGCAGGGAGGTCTCTAGGTCCTGGTTTACCTGTTTGGTCTGTCCATTGCTCTGGGGGTGGTACCCCGAGGACAGGCTGGGGCGAGCACCGATGAGGCGACAGAACTCTGCCCAGAACCGGGAAGAAAACTGGGGGCCCCGATCCGAGACAATGTCCCTTGGTAGGCCATGCAGGCGGAAAACGTGGTTCAGGACCGCTTCCGCAGTCTCTCTGGCGTCGGGAAGCTTGGGTAGGGGCACGAAGTGAGCCATCTTTGAGAAGCGGTCAACGATGGTGAGGACAGTAGTCATGCCTTCAGACAGCGGGAACCCGGTGACGAAGTCCATCGAGATGTGGGACCATGGTCGGTCGGGCACCGGCAGGGGCTGGAGCTTTCCCGTGGGTTGAGCAGTCGACGGCTTGTTGGCAGCACAGATGGGACACGCCGCCACGTACTCGCACACGTCCCGCTGTAGACCAGGCCACCAGAACCGCCACCGGATAAGCGTCAGGGTGCGTTGCTGCCCCGGGTGACAGGATCACCTGGCTGAATGGCACCAATGCAGTACCTGTTTACGGAGAGTTTCAGGCACAAACAGGCGGTTAGTGAGGCAGGAGGCCGGAGGAGGAGTCTGCTGCAGAGCCCTCCTGACCCTCTCCTCGACCTCCCAGACCAGGGACCCGACCACCAAGTCGGAAGGCAGCACAGTCTCTTGACGCTTGATCGGAGTTCAGCGAGTCGTACATCCGAGATAGGGCGTCTGCCTTGATGTTCTTGGTACCAGGCCGGAAGGTCACAACAAAATTAAACCTAGCAAAAAACAAGGACCAGCGGGACTGGCGAGGTCTCAGGCGTCATGCAGTGCGTATATATTCCAAGTTCTTATGATCTGTCCATACCACAAACTCCATATATATACATACTCGCTCCAGCCAGTGACGCCACTCCTCCAAGGCACCCTTGATGGCCAGCAGCTCTCTGTCTCCCACATCGTAGTTCCTCTCCGCCTGGTTCAGTTTGCGGGAGAAGAATGCACAGGGGTGGACCTTACCGTCTGTGCTAGAGCGTTGGGAGAGGATGGCCCCGACCCCTGTGCTAGAGGCGTCCACCTCGACCAGGAACTGCTGGTGGGGATCAGGCTGGCGGAGAATCGGGGCAGAGGTAAACCGTTCCTTCAGTTCCCGGAATGCTCTCTCGGCGGTCGGGCTCCAGTGGAAAGGCTGCGAGTCAGAGGTCAGGACACAGAGGGGAGAACAGATCGAACTAAAATTTCTAATGAATCTTCGATAGAAGTTTGCAAAACCTAAAAACCGTTGGAGTGCCTTTCGGTTATCGGGAGAGGTCCAGTCAGCGACAGCCTGAACCTTAGCCGGGTCCATGGCTATCCTACCGGACTAATTACATAACCAAGAAAGGAGACGGTCGTAGCATGAAACTCACACTTCTCAGCCTTGACGAACAGTTGGTTAGCTAGTAGCTTGTTTAACACTAGACGCACGTGTTGGTGGTGTGACTGCTTGTCAGGCGAAAAAATTAGAATGTCGTCAAGATAAACAAAAACGAACCGATTAAGAAATTCTCTCAGGACGTCATTAACTAGGCTTTGAAATACGGCAGGGGCGTTAGTGAGACCGAAAGGCATTACCAGATACTCGTAGTGGCCAGAGTGAGTGTTAAAAGCGGTCTTCCATTCATCCCCTTGGTGGATTCTAACCAAGTGGTAAGCATTACATAGGTCCAATTTGGTAAAAATAGTGGCTCCTTTGAGCATCTCAAACGCTGAAACCATTAGTGGTAAGGGGTAACGATTCTTAACGGTAATATCATTAAGAGAGCGATAATCAATGCATGGGCGCAGGGAGCCGTCCTTCTTACCGACAAAAAAGAAGCCAGCCCCAGCCGGGGATGAAGAAGGGCGGATTATCCCTGCGGCCAGAGATTCCGAGATGTAACGGTTCATGGCATCGGTTTCTGTGCGAGACAAGGAGTAAAGGCGACCACGCTGGGGATGGTAACCAGGCAATAACTCAATAGCGCAATCATAAGAGCGATGAGGAGGAAGACTTACGGCACGGGCCTTAATAAAAACCTCACCCACATCGTGGTACATAGACGGAACCGATGATAAGTCCGCAGAAGTGGTGGAAGGTACCGGAGAGACGCTAGACCTAATGGGAGAGCACAAAGTAGAGGGGGTTAGACACTTCTGACTGCAAGCCTTTCCCCACCCAACCACCGAGAGAGGGGACCACTGGATGTGAGGCTCATGGTGTTGGAGCCAGGGAAACCCCAAGATGATGGGGTGAGGGGAACACGCCAGCACATGGAGATGTAGCTCCTCAGTGTGTCCATCAGGGAACGAGAGTCTAATAGGGTGTGTGGAGTGGGTCACCCGGTTCAGGAGGTGGCCGTCCAAGGCCTGAACTTGGAGGTGAACCGGGAGAGGCTGAAGTGGGATGTTGAAGGATCTGACCAGCTCCATGGAAATGAAGTTGCCATCGGCCCCAGAGTCAATGAAGGCCTGGACCGGGGAGACCCTCCCAGCAGCCTCCATGGAAATGGCGATGGTGGGGCGTGAGGGATTGGTGGACGTGCTGGTTTGGCTCACCCCGACCCTCTTCAGGGGCGAGCCTTGTCTTTTAGCGGGCACGTTGCTGCACGGTGTCCATCCCCGCCACAGTAGAGGCAGAGCCCCTCATCCTTTCGGCGCCTCTTCTCCTGGTCTGTGAGACGAGTGCGTCCGAGCTGCATAGGCTCCTCCTGCGCCGGCGGGGACTCCTGGCGGGGAACTGAGGGGTGGAATGGAAACCGCTGCTGCCGCTGGAGAGGAAGGGAAGACGACCGGCTGCGCGCCTCCTCTCAATCTTGTCTCAATCCTGGTGACCATGGCGATGACCTCGTCTAGCCCCTCCGGGAGCTCGAGGGGAATGAGCAAGGTCCGTAGGCGCGGGGAGAGACCCTTGAGGAAGACTCGGGTGAGGACGGTCCCCTCCCAGCGACACTCTGCAGCCAGAGTGCGGAACCGGATAGCGTAGTCACTCACGTGCTGGGACCCTTGGCGGAGACGGAGAAGAGCAGACGCCACTTCCTCTCCCGGGACGATGCGCTGGAAGGTCCGCTGGTACGCCGTGGTGAACAGCTCCGCAGAGTCGCAGAGGGGCGACCGGTTCCACCACTCTGCCGTGGCCCACTCTGCCGCCCGCCCGCTCAGCAGCGAGATGATTTACGCCACTCTGGAGCATTCGTTGGGAAAGGTTGTGGAGTTCAGCTCGAAGTGGAGACTGCACATGGTTAGGAAGCTCCGACAATCTCCAGAGTCACCGGAGAAACACTCAGGCCGTTGCAGGACGATCATGGAGGAGTGCGGGGTCGCAACGTCGACCCGGACAGGTTCTCCGGTGGAGGCTGAAGTCGGCGCGGTGATAATCATGCTAGTTTAGCTAGTTGATAACTGTGCTAACTTAGCTCGTTGATAACTGTGCTATCTTAGCTAGTTGATGACTGTGCTTTCTTAGCTAGTTGATGACTGTGCTATCTTAGCTAGTTGATAATCATGCTAGCTTAGCTAGTTGATGACTGCGCCAACTTAGCTAGTTGACAACTGTGCTAGTTTAGCTAGTTGATGACTGCGCTATCTTAGCTAGTTGATGACTGGGCTGTCTTAGCTAGTTGATAATCATGCTAGCTTAGCTAGTCGATGACTGTGACAACTTAGCTAATTGACAGGGTGCTAGCTAAGATAGTTGAAAATGATGCTAGTTGTGCGACCTGTAGTCATTCTCAAAAGAACTTCTTTCACTTGTTAAACTTTTATTATTTTCTTCCTCTTTTTCTAGAAATAGATAAATAAAAATTCATTAAATAACAAGCTCATCATTTTTTATTGTCGACTAGTTTTTTCAGTTTCATAACAATAACTCATGTCTTAACTACATGAAGGTATCATGTCTTAACTGTTGTTCTGCTCTTTGGAGAGGTTTAAACAATTAAAAATATTAAACGTTTGTAGAAATAAACAGGTGTGTCAGGCTTCGTACACACAAGCCTTACGTTCATGTCTCAGGTGTGTTTTGTTTGTTCAACTTTCCACCATCAATCTTTAGGACCAGCTTTGTTTTTACAGTAACTAATGCAGGTGGTAGTTTATCATAAATGGTTTGTTTAGTGAACAGGAAGGTTTTCTTTTCTTCCAGAATGTCTTTGTGGTGAACTAGTTCTCAGTGGGCGTGGCCGTGACTGTCCATATCTCCGTGATTTCCCGTCAAACCTTCCGCGTCTGCGTCTCCACCGCTGAAGGTAAAACATTCCTTTACTCTATTACTGTTAACTTATTCCCTTCAATGTAACTGCGCGATATAAACCTGTCATGTGCTTGTTTTTGTTTTTATTACGCGTCATCAATGTGCGTCATGGTGTCACTTCGAACCGTGTCTTTGAGTGAGATTTAAAATAAAGTAAATCTCCTAAAAAGTTCACGTATGGATCCTACATGAACGTGTCAAAATTATAAATGATAAAATAACAATTTCCGGGAACCAAACATGTGACGTCATCCTCCGCGAAATGAAAAACTAAAAATGAAACAAATTCTAATTCGTAAAATCGAGTATATATAACTATTAAGTTAACGACAAAATAAACACGACTATGGAAAATAATAAAAGTAATAATTATTAAATTATTTATTGTTTTAATTATAGCGCTTTAATATTTATTGTCTTTTAGTAATAGTAAGAAAACATCATTTGAGTCATTCAATTGAGAATATTTTATCATCTTAATACCATTTATAAGTCTTTGTTTTCAAATACAAGTCTTAAAAAGTAAGTTAGTTATATTTCCTTTCCAGAGGGATCAATAAAGTTTTATCTATA
Organism: Callionymus lyra; assembly: GCF_982586985.1. NCBI lineage: Eukaryota > Metazoa > Chordata > Actinopteri > Syngnathiformes > Callionymidae > Callionymus > Callionymus lyra. The sequence goes on from NC_141824.1 coordinate 4,917,573, forward strand.
TATCTACAGTGGCTTGCAAAAGTATTCATACCCTGTGAACTTTTCCACATTTTGTCACATTACACGCCACAAACATAAATATATCTTATTAGAAATAAATGTCAAAGACCAACACAAAGTGTAAGTATAAAGAAAATTTAACATAATTAAAAAAAAATCACAAATAAAAAACTGAAAAGTGCAGTGTGCAAAAGTATTCCGCCTCATTTTCCAACTAACTAACTCCAGAAGTTTCCTGATGATCAATTGATTGAATGTTGATCTAACGACTAAACAGAGTCGACTTCTGTAATCTAATCTCAGCACAAATACAGCTGTTGACAGAGAGAAGTTTAAAGCAGGGTTCGTCTATGAAAACATTTCCCAAGAACATCTGACGGAGCAACTGTTCAATCCACCCGAGTGGTGGAAACTACTGCACATCACCCTGAACACACTCGTCCGCTCGGCTTGAAGTGTAATTCGGCTGTTTGGATTGACGGAGAGGCCACTGGTGGGATGGATGGAGGGATGGAGGGATGGAGGGATGGAGGGATGGATGGATGGATGGAGGGATGGATGGATGGAGGGATGGATGGATGGAGGGATGAATGGATGGAGGGATGGAGGGGTTGAGGATGGATGGATGGAGGGAAAGATGGATGGAGGGATGGGTGGATGGATAGATGGAGAGATGGAGGGGTTGAGGGATGAATGGACAGATGGAGGGAAATTCAGGTTCTCAGAAAAAAATTGTGGCTTCTCAATTAATCGATCGATAAGATGAAACAACTATTGATTAATGAATTATTATTATTATATCCCTAATATATAATATATAAAATATATATATAAATATATATATATATATATATATATATATATATATATATATATATATACAATATGTAACAGGAGTCAGGTAACAGAATTATAATAAATCCCTTCCACTATTTAATATTTTACAGAACTCAACTCTGTTGCCAACTTATCTGTCACGATGGTGAACTGCTGTGGACTAGTGACTCGGAAGAATGAGCCAGGTAAGTGTTTAGATTAGTGTGTTGGAAAATACGACCATACATCACAAAACATGTCCAAACATCAGCTTTAAAAGCTGCTTGAGTCACTGTATCCTCTCGTCCTCAGTCATCTCTAGGATCTTGCGGTATTTCATTGTTCCAGGGCGTTCTTTTTTGTGATAAGATAAAAAATGTGAGTTCGGTACGTCCTCCGCCGTTAAAAGGAACAATTAAGTACCACAAGATCCTAGAGATGACTGAGGACCAGAGGATACAGTGAGTCCAGCAGCTTTTAAAGCTGATGTTTGGACATATTTTGGTTCGAAAACAAACAATACCAGAGTAAAGTACTGGACAATACTACACATATATACCTGTTACTACACTATCACAACACCAGAGTCAAGTACTGGACATTACTACACATTTATACTTGTTACTACAGTATCACAACACCAGAGTCAAGTACTGGACAATACTACACATATATCCTTGTTACTACACTATCACAACACCAGAGTCAAGTACTGGACAATACTACACATTTATACTTGTTACTACAGTATCACAACACCAGAGTCAAGTACTGGACAATACTACACATATATCCTTGTAACTACACTATCACAACACCAGAGTCAAGTACTGGACAATACTACACATATATCCTTGTAACTACACTATCACAACACCAGAGTCAAGTACTGGACAATACTACACATATATACTTGTTACTACACTATCACAACACCAGAGTCAAGTACTGGACAATACTACACATATATCCTTGTAACTACACTATCACAACACCAGAGTGTCATCTTCAGGACCTGGACGAGCCTGAAAAAATATTTCAATACTGTTTTTTGTTTTGTGTATATATAGGATATTCAATAGTACTAATTAAATGAAACAAGAGTAAAATGGAGTCAACAAATGCATCATTGAGGTCTGCCGTATTAGACGACTTTTTCTTGTCAGTTCCTCTGAAGAGCATCGCAGTAGAGCTGGAGGTCCAGGACCACGTGGCCACGGTGGTCTCCACGCTCCTCTACGAGAACAAGGAGGAGAATCCCATCGAGGCCGTCTTCGTCTTCCCTCTGCCTGGAGACGCTGCCGTGTGTCACTTCAGCGCCAAGATGGGAGAGACCGAGATCGTGGCTGAAGTGAAGGAGAAGCAGAAGGTGAGGAGGAGCTTCTGGTCCTGGACGTCGAGAAGGTCTCTCAAAGCTCCTCGTCCACAGGCCCGCGAGGAGTACGACGACGCCCTGAGCTCCGGGGATCAGGCCTTCCTGCTGGAGGAGAGCGAGCAGAGTCCCGACATCTTCTCGCTGAGCGTGGGAAGCCTGCCGCCGGGCGAGAGCGCCTCCATCAGGCTGGAGTACGTCACTGAGCTGTCGGTGCAGGCGGATGACGGGCTGAGGTTCTGTCTGCCGGCCGTGCTCAACCCTCGCTACACTCCTCGAGGTGAAGCCGAACGTACTCGTGTGTGTGCGGAAATATCATCAGAATAATAAAAGTTTGAATTTAACATTTTTAGAAAACTTTTAATTATTTTGTGAATAATTGAAGTCAATCATTTCTTTAATGAGAGGTTGAATTTGTTTTTTATTTTTCAAAATAAATACATATTTTGACACATAGTTTCATACTCTTAGTCCAGTAATTCAACAATACATTTTCAACATTTAATCTTTCCTCTTATTTTGTAGCCTCTTAAATTCAAGATAACATGTGTTGACGTCACAATATTGAATGGTTAGCATTTAGCTTAGCATGGTTAGCATGGCATTTAACTATACATTTTTTAAATAATTTCATTCAAAGAAATCCTCCATTGAAAGGTTGAATTAAATGTAATTAATTGATATTGACTATTTTTTTTAATAATAAATGGGTTTGATATTCTAATTCCAATCATTTTCAGAAATACATTTTCTACATTTAATACTTATTAATTTTATTTAATTCTTGGTATAACGGTGCTACCTGAATGTACCTTGGTACTCTTCTCTTCATCATACTAACCTTTTTATAATTCATTTTGAATTGTTGGAATTGTAATATCAAACTCTACGTGTAAAAAAATGCATCTATTTAAATTGAATTAAATGATTTATTAAAGACAATTTCAATGCTTGAAAAAAAAAAATATGTCAACATTTAAAGCATCTCTGGGTGGTTTTGTGTACCTTATTATTTTTGTACAGAAATAACTTAAAACTAGTTGAATGACTCGTATACCGTGACTTGGGGTGTTTTGTGTGATTTTTATTTTCACTGTAAAAGTGAAATGCAAACCTGGACATGGCAACTTTTGCAACCTTTGGCGCGTGCTCATGGGAAAATGTAGTCTCCTGTCGGGCTAAACACTACCACTTTAGTCCACTGGTGTCGCTCCACTTCAAATCTCATAGAGCTGCTTTCAAAACATTTACTCCAACCATTGATTCTGACGACACTAATATACTTCCGTACGTCTGATGTCTCTAATGTTTGTTTTCAGAGAGTGACGTCCAGACGGTGCCGGTGACGTCAGTACCCGCCTCACAGATTCCATACGGTCTGTCCTTCTCCGCCCGAGTGACGTCCCCCCGACCCGTCACCAAAGTGGACTGCAACTCTCCTCTGGACCCGCTGCAGTACCTGGACACGGAGAAGACCCGCGCCACGGTACGTGCGGCTTCGAAACCGCTGGTCGAGGACGGATCAAGTAGAAGAACTCACATTTCCCCGATCCTTAAAACTCTTCACTGGCTGCCAGTTTCTTTCAGGATCAACTTAAAAATGATGGTTCTTACTTTCAGATCTATTCATGATTAGGCTCCTCCTTACATAAGTGATCTGATCCAGACTTACACCCCAGCTCGGGCTCTGAGGTCTGTGGATCAGAATCTACTGATGGTTCCACGCACACGGTTCAGGACCAGAGGAGAGAAATCCTTCCAGACTGTTGCTCCTAAGCTTTGGAACGATCTTCTCTCTTTACTCTTGATGGATCTACTGACTCCTCTAAGAAACATCTTGAGACGTTTCTATTTGTTCAGGCTATTCCTTGATTTTATGGAACTCCTGTTGTGTTATCAGTTTTATCTTGATCTTTAAAGTATATATTTTATCTAATATTGTTTTGATTGTTTAAGCGCTTTGTGACCCTGGTCTGGAAAAGCGCTCTACAAATACAAATTACTTACTTACTTACTGCGCAGGTCAAGCTGGCGGACGGACACAAGTTCGAGAAGGACATCGAACTGTTGATCTACTACGAGGACGCGCACCAGCCGACCGCCGTGGTGGAGGCTGGGAAATCTTCTGCCAGACCAGGTATGACGGGACCTGAGTCGTCCTCCTTCTCCGTGGCTCTCAGCGTCCCCCCTCCTCGTCTCTCAGGCTCCATGATGGCGGACCCGGTGGTGATGGTCAGCCTTTACCCAGAGTTCCCTGCGGCCGTCATGTCGTCGAAGGTCTCGTGTGGAGAGTTTGTTTTTCTTCTGGATCGATCTGGAAGTATGGCTTGTCCCATGAGCAACACCGGGAAGGCAGAGACGCGCATCAAAAGCGCTCAGGTAATTTTTCCTGCAACCTCTGACATTATCTCCCCTGGGAGGGTCACCAGGCACAACTATTAACATCACGTTTGTCTCCTGCTTGTGCTGCGCTGAGCTGAATTCATGAGATTATCTCTTAAATGACTCTATTGTATTCATCAGTTTGTGTCTGTTTTCATTGAAATATTGACACGAGCAAATGATCTTAAGCCCCGCCCACTTTGTTTTTCTGGTGATGATATCTTGTTGGCCGTAACCACACCCACTCTGCTGTGATTGGTCAAAACGTGGAGGTTTGTCACCGTGTCTCATCGATTCCGGAAGTCTCCGCCTCCGAGGGGCTTGTTGTGTAAACAAAGCGGGGCGTGATTCCAGCTGGCTGGAGGAGGAGTGAAGCCATTATTACGTCATAATGGACTCTCGTAACCTCTCGTTCGCCCAGATTTCAGAGCAACTTTACAAAGTAATAAAGTGTAAAACATGGTCATGATGAGGAACTTACTGTGTCTTGAAGAACATTCAGTACATGTCAGGAGAGTTGATCACTAGTTGATCTTTAACATAGAGAGTAATAATAATTCACAGTTCTGTGTGTCGATAATAATGGATAATGGATACCCTGACCTTTTGACCTTTTGACAGGACACTCTGGTACTTCTGCTGAAGAGTTTGCCGATGGGCTGCTACTTCAACATCTACAGCTTCGGCTCCACATTCGAGCACATCTTCCCGTGAGTGACTCAAAAGGACGAGGTCTGACCTCGAGTGGTGAGTGACGTGTGCGCTGGTTCGACCACAGCAAGAGTGTGGAGTACAGCCAGAAGAGCATGGACGAGGCTCTGAAGAAGGTGAAGGACATGGAGGTCGACCTCGGAGGGACGGAGATCCTGGAGCCTCTCAGACACATCTACCAGCAGAGCTGCGTCCCCGGTCATCCCAGACAGGTGATCATTTAGTTCTGTCTCCTTGAGAGTATGTGACACAAGCCGCTCGACCTGCCTGCACACATTCCTTCCTCGTGAGTCATCGGTTCATGATCGGCGTCGTTTCTTTCATTCTCGTCTTCTTGTCACACCCTCTCCGGTCACGATCGCAACTAATCTCGTTTCAAACTTCCCTTCCCTCAGCTGTTCGTCTTCACGGACGGCGAAGTCTCAAACACCAAAGCCGTCATCGACCTGGTGAGGAGCAACGTCAGCTCGCACAGGTGACACGACCACACCAACCTAGTCTTGGCTCACCTGGAAGATCACCCGGGTTTACCAAGGGCTGGGTTTCTACACTACTTTAAACCTTTGCTATGACGAACGACACACGCGGGGGGGGGGGGACGTGTAATACTTAACATACTTATACTTTTTAAATAAAATAAATGATAATTTACGTTTTGAAAAAAAATATTTTTTCTTCATCTTTGGTGGGAAACACAGACAATCGTGGTCCATTAATGCAACTGCATAGATGTGTTTTTTTAACGCAACAAAGTAGGTAAGTAAGTAAGTAATTTGTATTTATAGAGCGCTTTTCCAGACCAGGGTCACAAAGCGCTTAAACAATCAAAACAATATTCAATATAGTATATACTTTAAAGATCAAGATAAAACTGATAACACAACAGGAGTTCCAGAGAATCAAGGAAAAGTCTGAACAAATAAAAACTTCTTAAGATGTTTATTAAAGGAGTCAGTAGATCCATCAAGAGCAAAGAGAGAGGAAGATCGTTCCAAAGCAGTGCATTGTGGGTAATGTACAGCTCTGAAGGGCTCGGCGATGTTCACTTGAATCTTCTTCGTACGATGTGATTATAGTTTTTAAGATATAGGCCTGGTTGGAGGAAGGATTGCTACATAGTTAATCATATACATTAAATGAAAACATTGTATTTAAAGTTAAAAATGTAAAGCCTAAAACTCATAAACTTTTTATTTAAATTTGTTATTGTTGCAGATTAAAGAATAACAATCTATATAAAGTAAATAATTGCTGCAGTCCTTAGTGTCCACCAGCAGTGGGGCTAAAGAGCAATATTTAGGTCCATATATATGAACGATAAATGACTTATGTATAAATAAATGTATAAATACATAACAAAATGTATAAATAAATGTTTGGAAAAATATCAATGTGTCAAAATGTCAAAATAACTAAATTACTTCTGATTTAGTTTTCGTTAAAAAATGGAGCTATTTTACATATAAATACACATTTATACATTTCGTTACGTATTTATAGATTTATCTATACATTTATAGATTTATTTATACATAAGTAATTTATCGACCTTCATACATATAAAGTTGTACATCAATAATCGAGCAAGAGACCAGATCGATCAAAATCCACCTCAGAGTGCGACTGGTTTTCACCCTGAAAAGTTATGGTCAAGACCAATATAAAAATATACAGTTTCAAAAACCTGAAGTAAGAAAGAGGAAAGTCAACTATTTAAGGGTGAGATTAATGCGATTAATCATGACAAATGAATGAATTTGACCACTAATGTAACAATTATCTTCAGGTGTTTCTCTTTCGGGATCGGAGAAGGAGCCAGCAGCGCTCTCATCAACGGGCTGGCCAAGGAAGGTGGAGGCCACGCCCAGTTCGTCACGGGAGCCGAGAGGATGCAGCCCAAGGTGCGAGACGTCCACTCACTGGATCGCAACACAAGCCACAAATGCATCATGTTTCATTTGGAATGGAAAACAAAAGGATTATTACAGACACGGATGACTAAAAAGTTTAAAACAATTATTCAATGGAAAAAATATATTTTTAAAATTTGAATCACAATTTCATATCAGACAAATCATACACTTGAAATCAGAACAGGGTCCAAATATTTGATTGCCACTGTAGTCATTATTTTGAAGGAACAGATTGTTGGACTGAGCCTGTCTCCAGCCTGTGGTCCTCCTTTAACTCTGTGACTCTGGCTGATATATATTGGCACTAAGACCTAACTCCAAATTTTCTGGGACGTTTGTGTTATGTTGTCTTGGCCTTTTTAAACATGTTTGTATATTTAACTGTGTATTGTTTTTGATCGTTCAAGTGCTATGTGACCCTGTGCTGTGTCTCAAATCGCATACTAGCGTACTAAAATTTAGTATTTTTAGTGCGTTAGTGCGTCTCAATTCTTAGTATGCGAAATTTAGTGCGCCATGCACACTAAATTGGCGTACTAACACGCCCACAAAACTGAGCATGGTTCAATGGATACTAAACACACCAAACAGCCGCCATCTTAGTGACGTTTTAAACGGAAGTTACGTCATATATAAATGCATATATATTCATAAACTTACAGGTGCATTTTCAGCAGCAGTAGGAGGATAAACACGTCTTCGCTGCTGATACCAGCTTAAATATCTCGCGATTATTTAGATTCTCATATTTTTTCTTTATTTCTTTTTCCAAAGTTGCAATACGTGCTGCCAGCAGGTGTCGGCGATAGTGTTCAAACAGGTGGTTGAAACGTCGGTAAATTTAAGTAGAAGAAGAAGCTCATGTGATCTCCGGTTAGTGTGTAGCAGCAGAGTTTGATTTGAGACATATGCTGTGTCTCAAATCGCATACTAATCTTAGTATGCTAGAAGTTAGTATGCATCAGTTTAGTATGCATACTAACTAGTACGCAAATTCTCCGCAGATAGTATGTCTCAAATCAAACCCTGAAGCTACACACTAACGGGAAATCACATGACAGCTTCTTCTTCTACTTCTATTTAACGATGTTTCAAGCAGCTGTTTGAACACTATCGCCGACACCTGCTGGCAGCACGTATTGCAACTTTGGAAAAAGAAATAAAGAAAAAATAAGAGAATCTAAATAATCGCGAGATATTTAAGCTGGTATCAGCAGCGAAGACGTGTTTATCCTCCTACTGCTGCTGAAAATACACATTTAAGTATATGCATATATATGCATTTATATATGACGTAACTTCCGTTTAAAACGTCACTAAAATGGCAGCTGTTTAGTGTGTTTAGTGTCCATCGAACCATGCTAGTTTTGTGGGCGTGTTAGTATGCCAATTTAGTATGCATGGCGCACTAAATTTCGCATACTAAGAATTGAGACACACTAACGTACTAAAAATACTAACTTTTAGTACGCTAGTATGCGATTTGAGACACAGCAATACTATCCGTGGAGGATTTGCGTACTAGTTAGTAGGTACACTAAACTGATGCATAATAACTTCTAGCATACTAAGAGTAGTATGCGATTTAAGACACAGCCATGGTCTAGAAAGGTGCTCCACAAATAACTATTACTAACTTACATACTTAAAACAAAACGTTGATCGTGTTTGTTTCACTCGTCAGGTGGTGCAGTCGCTGAGGTTCTCCCTGCAGCCTGCCGTGCTCGACATCTCCGTCACGTGGGACTCGCCGTCCGTCAAAACTCTGTCTCCTCCCATCACGACGCTGTTCCAGGGTCAGAGGTCAATTATCTACGCTCAACTGTCGGGGCAGGTGAGTCCAGGAGACGGATCACATGTTCACACTTCAACACAACTTGTATTTCGACGTGTATTTTTCTTATGATGAAAGTGTGAAGGAAAACAAAGGAGCTGGAACTTTCCTTTCCTTCTTTATTCAACTTGTACTTCCAGCCTGTCTTTCATGCTCTTCTTCTTCACCACCTCACTCACATCAGTCACACTTCTGTGCACTCGCGCCATCTAGTGGCGCCTGGAACATTACAGTGTAGTGCAGAACAACAATAGTCATGTCATTATTTAGAGGAATGTAGTTTTACTTCATTATTGTTCGTGATATTATCAATGTTTTTTACATCAATAAAAAGTTTTAAAGGAAATTCAATGTATGAATCAAAAATCAAAGGCCTCAATTATTATTCAGTTATTGGGATTTGTTTTACATTTATTTCTAATTTTTTACAGATCGACACTAATGGCATCGTTACACGATCACAAAACGTAGCAAACAAAACAGTGTTTGATCGTCGTCTGTCAAACCAACAGTTCTTTATATTGTTAAAAAAAATTGTAACAAACCAGGTTAATGAGGTACAATGTATTTTAGGCAAGTTTCTATATTTCAGATCATGTTTTACAAACTTAAATGATCCCTAACCTGTGTAATCATTTGGTCTTTGTCTTCAGTTGATTTTTTTTTTAATGGCATTACAAATTAAGTTTTCCATAAGATGTAGGAACCTTGAATGATAATGAAGACAAACATTGTTTCTTCTTTTTAAAGAAAAACTTGAACATAGCAGATATTTTTATAGATTGTAACTCGTACTCCAACCACAGCCTTCAAAGGCAGCAGAGGGAGGAGTGACGGTGAAGTACAAACTCGCGGGTCAACCCACTCAGAACCAACTCCGCTTCAGTCTTCGACCCACAGACGACACGGGGTGAGTCCGGACCTCGGCTCTCGTCCACAGCCACGACTGATGTCGTCCCTTCATCCCGCCCACAGACTGACCGTCCACAGACTGGCTGCTCGGACCCTCATCCGATCCCTGGAGTCGCGGGAAAACAGGAAGACGGACGAGGTGAAATCCGAGGTGGTGGATCTCAGCGTCCAATCAGGAGTGAGCAGCTCCTTCACCTCTTTCATCGCTGTCAACAAAAGCAGCAATGAAGCCGTCAAGGGTCCTCTGTTGAAGAGGAATATCCCGACCGCTTACTGTAAGTTTTACAACTCACTTGAGTATCACTAGAGCGATAAACTGGTAATTATATGAGTTAGTCACTGAAATACATGGTGTTGTCAAAGTATCAGAGATGATGTGAAAGCGAAATAACCCAAAAAACAGAGAGAGGGAAGAGAAGATAATATGTTTATGTCAATCATCCTTATTTATGTTATTAAATTGGACATATTTGAATTATGGCCTTAACATGGGTTAGGGTTTGATTACATCAAAATAACATTTTGTACTGCACAGCAGACTGGTTAAATGGTGACAGAAAGAGTCAAAAATAAATCCTATAGATTTTGTGTTTCACTCAATTTCACTGCTTTATTCAACATACTTTCTGCTTTTAACTGTGACACTTTCTTTCGAGCTCTGATAACTTCTCTTGTGTCTTTCAAAGTGATGGGACGTCCAAAAATGATGATGTGTGCCATGAGCTGTCCGGCGCCTCGTAAGTGACCCTTTATAACTTGAATGATACACAGGTCCAACCTGGGCTCGTGGGTCAAGAGTATAACCAGACCCTGAGACAACACAAGGGATACCACAAACACATTTGTTTTCAGGCCTTCAGGTCACCTTGACCCAGAGGCAACACAAGGGATAAGACAACTACTTTTGTTTTCAGGCCATCGGGTCCCCTTGACCCCGAGGCAATACAAGGGATAAGACAACTACATTTGTTTTCGGGCCATCGGGTCAGCTTGACCCCGAGACAACACGAGGGATTCAACGACTACATTTGTTTTCGGGCCATCGGGTCACCTTGACCCAGAGGCAACACAAGGGATAAGACAACTACATTTGTTTTCGGGCCATCGGGTCAGCTTGACCCCGAGACAACACGAGGGATTCAACAACTACATTTGTTTTCGGGCCATCGGGTCACCTTGACCCAGAGGCAACACAAGGGATAAGACAACTACATTTGTTTTCGGGCCATCGGGTCAGCTTGACCCTGAGATAACACGAGGGATAGAACAAATACAATATCCATATCCAAATGTGTTATTTTCATCTCAATCCCTCTGAACTCTCTGTTTCTTCTCTTCCTGTTAAGCTATGATGATGCGTAGTCTAGTAAGAGGAGGAGGAGGTGGAGGAGGAGGAGGATACATGCATGGTGAGTAAACCTTTACAATTAACCATCTTTTAGAAATAACTTGTTGTCTCCATCAAATATCCACCTGGTGGCAGAGGTCTGTACTGCAGCCTCACTCCATCTCAAGGCAGCTCTGGGTCTGAGAAAGACTTGTGACTTATTTCATGCACAAACTATATTAGTTGTTTTTAATTAGAGGAGTTTAGCTTTATTACATTATTGCTCGTGATATTATTAACGTTTTTTACATCAATAAAAAGTTTTAAAAGGAATTCAATGTATGAATGAGTACATGATAGTGGTCCTGATGTTGTCTGGGATGTAGAAGAATTCCAGAGCATGGGCTATGAGCTGGTTTGGCACTGACCCATAGGCATTGGCTAAGTCTAGCCACTGTGACACTTTCTTTTGAGCTCTCATAACTTCTCTTGTGTCTCCCATAGCCTTGGGAAGTCCAAATGTTGCCATGAGCTGTCCGCCGCCTTGTAAGTGACCATTTATAACTAGAATGATACTCAGGTTCAGCCTGGGTTTGTGGGTCAAGTGTATAAATCATTCTACTATAATGTTATTGAAAGATTTGTGTAAAAACACTAAAATCAAATAAGTCTCCTGAGATCAGTGAGAGGGAGCTGGAAAAGGTTATAAAATGGGTCAGAGAGAGGTTCTAGAAATGTTAGTGTTGTTTTGTGAGAAGACTCACTCCTTCCACATCCAAACAATGCATTGAACTCCAGAAAAGTGTAATAATACAAGTATCCAAGGGCTCCAAGTACACATTTTAAACCTTTTTTTTTTAACCTTGACCCAGAGACAACACAAGGGATACAACAACTACATTTGTTTTCTTTTACGAGAAAGACTTAAACATTGTCTTCTCTGTTCCACAAGTAATCTGAGACAATGTGAGTAACAACAAACTCCCCCACATCCCTCAACCAAAAAAAACAAACATTATTTACTACATTAATGCAAGTTTCTTCACAAAAAAAGCAGCAACATGTCTCAGTTTAGCGCAGACGTGTATTTCTCGCATTTCAAAACGTCTTTCCGTCCAGAGACCGATGATACTACGCTTGTCATCGCTTCATTCAATCGCAATATTCTTGTAAAATACAACATATTTTTGTCTGCTTTTGCTACGCCATTCTGTCAGAGTGATAGTTCAACCAAAATTCAAATTTCTCTCATTTTCTACCCTCATGTCAACTAATGTTGGATTATTTTCAGAGTGATGTGTTTTTTTTTTAGATATAGACAAAAATGTTTGTTCATTTTAATGTAGCGACTGGAGCGACTAGTAAGAAAATGAACCAATGGGCTGCTTTCTTCGTCATGAGTCCCACCCATCGGGTCCTACAGATGTCAAAAGAAACTGCTGATTTGGCGTTTCGGTATCTGGAGTAGAACGAAATTGGCAACTCTTAGAAATCCCAAATAAATCCTTGTCTAGTAAGTGACGAGAGCTGTGTCTCAAATCGCATACTTGCATACTTAAAGTTAGTATTTTTAGTGCATAAGTGCGTCTCAATTCTTAGTATGTAAATGTAGTGCTCCATACACACTAGATTGTCACTAAAATGCCCAAAAACTGAGTATGGATCGATGGACACTTTCTATACTAAACGACTCCATCTTAGTGACGTTGATGTTGTAAACGGAAGTTACGTCATATATATATATATATATATGTATATATATATATATAAATATACTTACAGGTATATTTTCAGCAGCAGTAGGAGGACGACACGTCTTCGCTGCTGATACCGTCGTAAATATTTGGCCAATATTTCTTGAAACCAAACATGCTGCCAGCAGGTGGCGATAGTGTTCCTACATCTGGTTGAAATCATCCTTAAATAGTAGTAGAAGAAGAAGCTGTCGCGTCATTTCCTGTTAGTGTGTAGCAGCAGAGTTTATTTGAGACATACTACCTGTGGAGAACTAGTTACTAGTTAGTACGTACACTATCCTGATGCATACTAACCAGTGCACTAAGAGAAGGATGTGATTTGAGACGCAGCACTGAGGTGTTCGTGCTGCTCATGAAGTGATGATCGTGAAGTGAACGATCCCATCGACATCGGTGCTTCGACATGATGACGATTAAAAGAAGTTGTAAATCAAGTTATTCAGTTATGTATCGGTGCCGTCATAAAGGTGCTTTCAGGGACCGCGTGGTGTCAATAACATCGTAAATTTCAATAAAAATGTGATTTAATCACAATTCAAACACTATCTGGACCTAAGAAAAAAGTGAGTCTAGGGTTTGAACCAAACATAGTCTCTCTGTTACGATGTCTCTGTTCAAATAAGATGAAATATTTACACAACGACAACAACTCTTGTTCTGGCAGCATCTCCTGTCTCCGCCCCAAAGAAGAAAGGTAAAGGTCTTTTTAGTCAACTCAAGATGGCCGGAAAAAAAAAGTCTAAAGCAGGTATGGCTTTAATACGTAATGCCTTTAATACTGCTGTTAGGAAAACTCCTCAAGTATTTTTTTTACAATTATTTAGACGTCATTTTAAATGTTAAACAAGAATGTACTTTTTTTTTAATCGATCATTTTTCCTACTTTTGTCGAAGAACTACATTTCAACGATCATTGATTGATCAGAATGAACAGCAACCACTGCAGGCGACACAGATCCTTCTGGTTTAGACGTGAAAACAAACGGTTGCAATAGTCCAGACGAGAAGCCATCCATCCATCCTAGTTAATTTAATAATAATAATTAAATATAAGTATATAATGATCCCGTCTAGTTTCTCTGGTCAGTTGAGGACACAAACACATGGAAGTAACAAGTTAAATGTCAAAGCTTCGTAGCACTAGCTACGTTTACTAATGTTTACAAATGGTTCTATGATGGCCTTGTATTCCTGAAGCATGACATGGTTTATACCAGAGGTTCCTAACCTTTCAAGCACAGCAGACTGGTTTACTGGTGACAGAAAGAGTTAAAAAATAAATCCTATAGAGTTTGTGTTTCACTCAATTTCACTGCTTTATTCAACATACTTTCTGCTTTTAACTGTGACACTTTCTTTCGAGCTCTCATAACTTCTCTTGTGTCTTCCAAAGCTATGGGAGGTCCAATAATGACGCAGTGTGCCATGAGCTGTCCGGCGCCTGGTAAGTAACCCTTTATAACTTGAATGATACGCAGGTCCAGCCCGGGCTTGTGGGTCAAGAGTATAACCAGACCCAGAGACAACACCAGGGACACTTTTATTTGTGCTTTTCCTTGATTCTCTGAGACTCTTGTGTTGGTCTCGGTGTTATCTTGATCTTTTAAGTATATATTTTAACTGGTATTTTTCTGATAGTTTAAGCGCTTTGTGACCCTGGTCTGGAAAAGCTCTACTAATATAACTTACTTACTTATAACACGAACACTTTAACAGAGACGATCAGTGGCTTGTCAGTCTCGTAGAACATTGGTGGACACACTGGACATGTTTGTTCGTTGTTAAGAGATTCCCAGGCTTGTGGGTAAAAGGTTAAACAGACTTCCTACCACGATGATTCCATAATTTGATACAATAAAGTTGCTGAGAGGGAGCTAGTTTACAAAAAGTATTTTTTAGCTAAAACCTCAGTGTACAGCAGTGGAATAAATAGAGTAGAAACGTTAATAATACTCAGTCTATGAGATCAATAAGTTGCAAAAGCTGATTTCTGTCGCGCTTTTACTTTGGTGTTTCTATTTACGAGACTTTATTGACAGGGTAGACATGTTTGTGAAGGTCCAGTTTTGATGGATCAGACTTCTCGTATTTAAGAGAATCAACCAATGGGCTGCGTTCTCCGTCATAAGTCCCGCCCATTCCGTTGTGGAGCCTGATGCATTCGTTGGATCAGCTGTCAATCAAAACTGTTGATTTGATTTGTTTTTTTTATTTTTTTCATTTTGTTTTTTAATTGATGCGTTAAACTTGTGTGTTCTGACTCCATCAACATTGAGTTTAGATTAAAAAAAAAAAAAACATCAGCCTGTCATCAATTCTATAAACTAACGCTGCACCTCCAACAAAAGTGTGTTTGAATCAAAACAGGATTTTGTGTTAAATAAATGTTAATTCAGTGCAAGTCGTCAGAGCGTCGTCGGGTAACGACAGGAAATGTAGATGTGTACTTGTGTTTGGTTATGAAGGTACATCAACAGTCATTGTACATGTATATTTATATATGAATGTACTTGATAATAAAGAGAAATAATTGTTAGTATTGCGTAACCTACTGTACGCACAATAACATGAACGTATTTTAATTAAAATGACCTTTTTCTAGGAAGCACGACCTTGTGACTAGTGGTTCATGAATATTTACTCTTTGAAACTATATGATAATGAATCGTATCTTTCTTCTTCTTGTGTTTCTGTAAGATGCCTGCGATGATGACTTCATGGAGGAAGAGGGTGAGTCTTTATTTTAAAACTTAGATTTGTTTTTTTTCTCCGGTTTCCTCCCACAGTCCAAAAACATACAGAGGTTGATTGAGAACTTGGGGAAATTGTCCGTAGATATGTGTGTGTGTGTGAATGGTTGTCTGTCTTTGTGTCAGACGGAAGCCTGTCCAGGGTGTCCCAAAAATTGGAATAGACTCCAGCCGCCCCCCAACCCAGGACCCCATAAGATTGTTGTAAAATATGATGTAAAAACTTTAAAAAAAACAAACAAAGCCAGTAAGAATAGTAGATAAATAAATCAACATAAAATGAACCTTGCTGTGGAAAAACATATTTATAAACCTTTTGTGTAAAAGAAACTGATGGAAAAACATATTTCTCTAAATATAATGATATATTTTCTACATTTATTTTAAGTTTCACAAAAGTTACAAAAAAAATCTGAGACAAAAAACTTAAAGTTAAAAATATGTTGCACATCTCGAATGACATGGATGTGATTTGTAGAAAAAAAAATTCTATATTTAATTTTGTTTTAAGTGTTTTAACTTTTTGCTCCAAAGAATAAACTGCGTTTAAAGACACTTTGATTTTCTTTATAGTTTCCCCACAGACATGTCATTACACCGCGGTCCCTCAGGGGGGCGCACACACTACACAACTGACCTAAACTACTGAAATGTGTATTCAAATGAAAACTGACCATGATCTCGTATCAGACTCTCAAGGACACACTCATCCATCAGTTTGTGTAGATGTCGTGTTAACTTTCAACGACACATCAATAAACGTCCTCAGAACCAAGCTCCAGTCCAGCGGCTCCCACGGACCCCCTGATGCAGCTGGTGACCCTCCAGAAGGCGTCGGGCTGCTGGGAGCTGGACCCGGCTCTGGCGTCCGTCTTCTCAAAGTCCTTCTCCGAGGTGGAAAAACCAAAACCTGAAAAGGTGAGTTTTTACCATCCTGGTGATTGTTAGGTGTCAGAAGAGAATGAATGGACTTGAATACATCGAATACATCGATTCTTCTTCTACTCTTTTTGAGAGAAAAATAGTTGAAGGAATGTCGAGATTTTTGAATATTGTTTTGGGCAGAAGCTTCCGGACCGTCACTGACACTTGCAACGGGTTTGAACGAGGAGAGACGTCAGGCTGAGAGACTCAAACTTGAAGTTTTAGTCGCTTCGAGGCGTCGACAAAAGACGTTACAGACGAGCAGATTTTGGATGTTTTTTTAAGTGTCTTTTTGGTCGAAGATGAAGACGAAGACCACTGAGCTCCAGTCGCTACATTAAAATGAACAAACATTTTTGTCTATAACTCTTGAAAGAACAGATTACTCTGAAAAAATGATGAGTATTTTAAATTGTTCGTGAACGTAGTTTTATGTCGTTTATTAGATTCAGGTAGATTTTCTCTTCACTTCCAGAAATCTTCTCATTTTTATCACTTTATTACCAAAACTTTACAAAATGGAATGTTTTATTTTGAAATGCCTTGCTGTCATGGATCTCTTGAGCATTATTTAAAACTGGCTGGACCCCAGTAATGAGAAGCATATGCCTGTAGTGGCAAAAGCTGGAGACGCTTACGTTTTCAAGACAATGTAGTTACTCTACTCTGACAGTGGAGGGAGCCAGACACAAACGTCTTTATAGTGTGGCTTTGAGAAAAATGTCGTTTGTGTAGCACTAGTGTGTGCCGTGAGAGATCGTCGGGTGTATCGTGGGAAACAAAAAAATATTTCCTGAATTTAATTTGAACCAAAAAAC
The DNA here is from genome assembly GCF_982586985.1 of Callionymus lyra. Classification (NCBI taxonomy): domain Eukaryota; kingdom Metazoa; phylum Chordata; class Actinopteri; order Syngnathiformes; family Callionymidae; genus Callionymus; species Callionymus lyra. Next base: position 4,935,089 of record NC_141824.1, read on the forward strand.
CGAACAAAAGGCAGATCATTGCACTGATTGAAAATGAATGAAAAAAAATGAAACAACTTTTTTTTTATTTGTTCTTTTTTTCAACATTATTGTGCAAAAATTAAATCATTTGATTGAATTAACTTGGGAAGAGTTTTTAACTTGACCTGTTTTCGGCACGTGCAATAATTAAAAAAATATTATCGTATAAATCTAGCATTTCTTAAAAGTGCACTTCGACCAATCGGTGTCACGTTGTGTAAAGTTGTCAGTTTGTACTTCTAGGGTGTCGTAGCTCAGATGGTAGAATGGTTGCTTGCGCTCTGAGAGGTTGTGGGTTCAATCCCAGCTCTGGACAAGCTTGTGGCATGTGACCCCCCAGCAAGACACTTTACCCTGATTGCTCCTGATGCCATGCGTTGCAGCCTACTCCCATCAGTATGTGACTGTCAAAGCGCCTTGTGACCCTGGATATTATTATTCTATGTCTCGTTGTCACAGCTTGATAGACTCGGTTGCTATGGCGACGCTTCTTGACTTAGCTCAGTTCTTATGTTTTCTTATAAGATCGTGAACTTCCAAACAAACCTGTCCGTCTTCACCGTAAGCTAACGAGCTAAGTTGTTAGCGTCATTTATAAAGTGTTATGTGTCTGTCTTCACCGTATGCTAACGAGCTACGTTGTTAGCATCATTTATAAAGTTTTAATAAATGACGCTTCACCCTATGCTAACGAGCTAAGTTGTTAGCGTCATTTATAAAGTGTTATGTGTCTGTCTTCACCGTATGCTAACGAGCTATGTTGTTAGCATCATTTATAAAGTGTTATGTGTGCGTCTTCACCGTATGCTAACAAGCTAAGTTGTTAGCTTCATTTATAAAGTGTTATGTGTGCGTCTTCACCGTATGCTAACAAGCTAAGTTGTTAGCTTCATTTATAAAGTGTTATGTGTGCGTCTTCACCGTATGCTAACAAGCTAAGTTGTTAGCATCATTTATAAAGTGTTATGTGTGCGTCTTCACCGTATGCTAACAAGCTAAGTTGTTAGCTTCATTTATAAAGTGTTATGTGTGCGTGTACAAGGAGGTGGATTTACTATTGATTTGGTGATATCACGACGCGCCGGCGGTTCCTCTCTGATGTCGCTCAGTTTGGCGGGAAACCGATGCAAGTCCCGCGAGACTGAGCGTTATAAGTGATATTTTTCTACCATCATGTCGACACCGAAGCGCAGAAATAAACGAAAGGGAAAGATCTCATCGTTTTCCTTCTTAAAAGTCCCCGAACCTACACTACCGTACTCATGGCTACATTTTTAGGTGAATGAAAAAATATCGCATTAATATCGAATATCGCACATGTTTCCAATATGGTGCTGCACTTATTCTTAACTAGCAAACCAAACAGGAAAAAGACGGTGTTTCTAGCGGTTGATGTTCTGCTCGGGTGACCTCTGGTTCTGCTCAGGTGACCCCTGAGGTGTGGGCCACCGTCCTGGCTCTGGTCTGGCTCCACGGATGCAGGTCGGACGCCACGGACGAGTGGGAGCTGCTGTCCATGAAGGCGGCGTCCTGGCTGCAGGCGCAGAACGGTGAGCGACCTGTCAATCAATCATCCACAGACGGGTTCTCTTTCTTCCTCTGACCGTCGTTCTTCTTCCTCGTCCAGAACCGAGCCTGGACCAGTGCGTGGCGGCGGCGAACAAACTGTTGGGCTGCGGCGTGAAGAAGGACGTCCTGGGAATATAAACGTTCGTCGTTCACCTGCGACTGCTTCACTTTCTGACAATTTTTGAGGATTAAAATGGTTAAAAAGTTAAGTTACTAAAGTTAAAACAAATACAATGTTCGAGGATTAAAATGGTTAAAAAGTTAAGTTACTAAAGTTAAAACAAATACAATGTTCGAGGATTAAAATGGTTAAAAAGTTACGTTTCTAAAGTTAAAACAAATTCAATGTTCGAGGATTAAAAGGGTTAAAAAGTTACATTTCTAAAGTTAAAACAAATGCAAAGTTGCAAATTAAAACAAAGCTTTTATTTCACTGGCGGATTTCACGTCACTTCCGGTTTGCTCTTCGTAAATTCCACCGCTAGATGGCGATGTTAAACAGGGACGTGGCAGCAGAAAAAAAAAGAAACGCTTTTGATTCAAAGTAAAACTTCATTCGCTTGAATAAACTGCAAAGTGTGTTTCTCGAGCTCATTCTTGTGTTTTTTTTCTCAACATCAATAA